>NW_028321890.1:2424242-2727272 GCF_036245765.1 Copidosoma floridanum | reverse complement strand
TCGCTGCACATACACTTCCCTTCCTTGGCCCCAAACAAACTTGTATCCTAAACTTTTGGCCTTCTTCTTGGTTTGTAACAAAAGCCCATAGGTTGATCTAGGAAGTAACTCATATAACTGTATTACATTATTTCCTGTAAAATCGGAATAAATCACAGAAAATCTAAGTTCCCCAAAACTTTTTTTTGCTTTTAAGATATAATCACGAGACATAGCTGACTTCAAAGTAACGATTATGGTACTAGTACGACTAATTTTACTCTGGGTTTTCGAATTCTCTATTTTGAACATTCCTAGTGTGATCAAGTTCAGCCTTCAGGCGCTCATTTTCTGCTTTTAACTCACGAATCTCATCTGCATTTACCGTTACTTTATGTTCAACTTGATTTATACGCTGCTCAAAAACTGTATTTGACTTGACTATTTCTCTAAATAATGCTGCAAACTGCTGTGAAGTGGTAAAGTTCTCCCATCCAATGGGCAGTTCATTTGCCCCAATAGTAGGCTCGACTGTAGACCTTTCAATAGTTTATCAAGGCCTAAATTAATAAGTATAAAAATACGCAATTTTCTTTTTGTTTTTTTTTCTTTTCTTTGAAAATTTCACAATAATGAAAGTGAAGATGCAATAAAATATAAGTAAAACAAAAATAGAGCTATTATACATGTGAACGTAGAATTCATATACGGATACAGGACGTAAACAATAATAAATAGATTTATATGAAAGATATAGACACTATTATAATAGAAGACCGTGTTGATAAGCTAATCTGTGTTAATGGTATCGAAATTTGCGCACTACAGTATATTTGATCCGCTGTAGACTATCGACCGCGAATACCGGTAATGGCTGATGTTTTTAGTAAGCATATTAGATATACATCGGCAGGTGATAAATATACACAAAATTTTCACACAGTTAGCCCCTAAAGATGGCGCCCTTTACGTTGCAATAACAGTACCTGGTGCTCTTAACACATCCAGAAGATGATGAAAACAGTAATTTTGACGAACAAAATAAACAAATAAATACCTCCTTGGAACCAGGCGATAATTATAGGCCTCAGAATTCATGCCAAATTAAATCCAGGCACCTAAACAATCAGACACAGTACCAATCCACTGTCTAGCAATCGACGCACACCCAACAGTAGCACAGCCGGTGTATTTGGTCTAGCTTATGGTAATACGGCTTTTCAAAAGGCTCAATCTCTAGACTCCAAGAGGCCGAGAACATCAAAATCGTAAAGTGAAAGCCTACCTAGCTCTGGAATGTGATACATCTGGAAAATAAGCACTCCAACGGAGGTATTAGTATATTTTTATATAGATAACAGGAGCACCAAAATTTTGAGTGTACACTGTTACGCACCAGAACTGTAAAACAGAGCGAGAGAGAGAAGCGTGTTTGTCGTGCCACGTGCGTAGCGCCGGATCACGCTGAGATTTCCGGGCCTGGATGCCCGTGTATGCGTTTTTTGTGTTAAATTAAGTGATTTCTATTATCTAGAGTAATTCCGCCTCCACCGTTTTCTTTGTTATTAATCGCATATTATTTCCCGACAGCATCGTTTTCAGGCCGCACCGATCGTTTCTCCCTAGGAAAGTAGCTTGCCTCCCGACGAGCTACCCCCGGCGGGACTTCTTCTAGGTGAGAGTCTCCAGGAGCAGAGCTGGGTTTGGCCGAGCCGCGAGCGTCGTTAAGCGGTGATATTTTTGCGTTTCAGGTGCAGTGCCATTCGCGCCGTTTCCAGTGCGATCATTGGTGAGTAATTTAAGTGTCTTTGTGCGTTGTTTCAGGACCGCCTTGGCCATGACACCCTACGTATCGCAGAGCGAGAAGACGCAAGGTTTTATGTTGGTAAAAATTGAAGCAACAGAAGCTGATTTTAATAGATTAATCTTTTTTAAATCATAAGATCGCGTTAGGGTCTTATAAGCCAGGTTCTTATACTGCTACTTCAGTTTTTTATGTTGCCCTTAAATGCTTGCGCCATAAGCAACCATTTATGTATACATGATTGCCTCTGACAGAGATTGGTAGTTTTAAAAACATAATTAGGCATATAACTACATTTTAATTGTATACTACAAAAATAACAATAAAACAAGCATTTCGACCAATGATCATATTATATAGTCAAATTATAAAAAAAATTACACGCAAACAATGGTAGTACATTGAAGCAGTCTAAAAATCGTGTGGGGGGCAAAAAAATTGTGTGGAGGGACAGTGGAGGGGCAATGTGGGGTTATGTGGAATGCCCCATTATATATGGAATGTACCATTATAGAAGGGTTACTTTTTAAGATATTTGAAGATATCTACAGACTAGGTGCATTTGATACTACAGGTTCATGCTCGAAACCAATAGCGCTGCCTTTTTGCGACCAATAAGCGACCAATATATGTTTCCGTTTGTTTACTACACGTCATTACTAGGAGATACTTGCTTGATACCAACTAGCATTACATCGATTTACTTTTAACTGGCTGAAGCGACAAATTTTTTTAATTTGACAATAAATTAGCGAATAATTAGTAACAAACTATAGTGCTCATTAGAAATGGAATACTCAACTTAGAAGGAGGAAGAAGGGCACTGAGGTTAATATTGGATTAGCCAGTCATCGCTATATAAACTTGAAAAATTAATTGAAAAGTTTCAATATTATTTCTCATACGATCTACTACATGTATCTTTGTTACAAAATTAAATCACTCTTTTATGGAATAAAAAGTAAAATTGAATTTGAATGAAATTTAGAGCTGTAAAACTGAATGCGACACTTAATTCGTAACGAATTGAAAAAAAGGAAATAATTAACGGTCTTTAGGATTAGTACTACGGGCAAGTTGGAAGATCGAAATTTATTTTTTTTTCACAGACGAGTAGTTTAATACTTATATAATTAACAAAAAGGATCCAAGTTGGGCACAGAACTGTCACCCTGGTAAGGCACAGCAAGTCACGCTGCACATCGAGTTGAGCTGTGTTTAAAAAAATCAGCTAATTTTTCTAACCTCGAATTCAATTGCACTTCTGTGACTGCGACATAGCATAGATGATGATAATAGTTAAGTAGATTTAAGTTCCTTGGACAAAAAAGACAAATGGTGCGTTATAAAAGTAAAAACAAAAGTCTTTATATGATTTTGTTCATGGACAATCAATACAAGCGATTGCTTGTATGAAAAATGGTGCCGTGATAATGCAAAAATAAGATGGTAGCTACAACCACTCTATCCTAGTTATAATGCATTTTCGGAAAAATATTGTTAATAATACATGACAATTTAAGTATTAATGTAATTTGTGTAATTCAAAATGGCCTTGAAGGAACTTGATTAGTATTATTTTGTTATGAAATATTGTATACGAGAATTTGCCATAAATATTTAAACTTCATAAGCCACTTGTGAAGCTGTGAATAAAACGCGAAAAAATATAAAAAATGTCCAAAGAAATAATAAAAATTTTGAAATAAGGAGAAGAGAGATCCACGTGACTTCTGTTCCCTACATGCATGACGTTGCGCGCTCCGTAGTGACTTTCTTCTATGCTCTATTATGACGACTGTTTATTTTTATTCTTACAAAGCAAATACATTAATTTAAAATTTTTATTTCAGTAAAATTTCATTTATAAACATTGATTACAAATACGATGTTTTTTTTTCTTCAAAAAAATCGATATGAATATGAGTTTACTCAAATTTAGGATGTTTCCCGTGCCCTTCTTTCTCCCAGTGTGTCTAACAACCAAGAGTTCTCGCGCAAGCGCACAACGGTTCCCCTCACTCTCACAGCTTAGATATAATCTTATACCATATAGGGATATGATTGTCTTTGGTCGAGCGGACTATGTCTTTTGCCCGCGCCCAGAATCTGATAAAATATGTTATCGATTTTTGATCACTGCATTTTTTTTTTTTTTTTTTTACTGTTATTATTCATCCTGGTATCTTTGTTTACAACAGTCGTTTTATTTATGAATTAATTTTTTAAAAAGCATCACATTTGTAGTTAAAAAATTAGTGTTCAATCCTATAAATTCGATTTATTATTTAAATAATGTTAGGAGTAACATAAAACAGTTTTTTGATATGGTAAGTTTATTACATTTTTTACTTGTAAATAAACCAACTCTTCAAGTAAAAAACGTGTTCATCATGTATTGAAATGCTTGTGCAGAGAATAATATGATACTGTTTCCACACCACCTTGCGGTAAGTATCTTGGTGCGTTTTTTTTTACAGGAAAAATTAAAATCCCTCAAAAAAGTGGTGTGGAAACAGTATCATATTATTCTCTGCACAAACATGTTAATACATGATGAACACGTTTTTTTACTTGAAGAGTGAGTTTACTTACAAGTAAGAAATATTATCACTAATTTACCATACCAAAAAACTGTTTTATGTTCATCCTAATTAATCATTTAATTTATGATTAAATAATTTTTTAACGACAAATGTGATGCTTTTAAAAAAATTAGTTTATAAATAAAACGATTGTTATAAAAAAAGACACCAGGATGACTAATAACAGTAATAAAAAAGAAAAGAAAAAATGCATTGATCAAGAATCGTTAACATATTTTACCAGATTCTGTGCGCGATCTCAAGACGTAGTCCGCTCGACCAAAGACGATCATACCCCTATAATATGGTGTAAGATTATATTTAAGCTGTTAAGAGTGAGGGGAACTTAGGTGAAAGGTAAACGTAGGGGAAGCTCTCCCTCCACTGCCAGCTTGGTCGGAGAGAGAGTAAAATCGTTGTGCGCTTGCGCGAGAACTCTTGGTTGTTAGACACACTGCTTTCCCCTAGTGCTAGCTTTATATACAAGGTTATATTCACTGATAATAGTATATTACGCACCTAGTGAGCGAGGTTAAGAATGCCGCAGATTTCACGTGAATAAACGCCTGAGGCGAAGCCGAGGGGATAACGTGAAATCTAGGACATTTCTTAACCTCCGAACATGCTGCATATACTATTTTTCTGCATACCTTCGCAGAAAGGGCTGATTATCTGTTTTGAAGCAGGTCAGATATGAAGCACTTTCGGAGGGGGTATGCAAAAAAAATGAATTCCATGCACACCAGGGAAAAAAAAGAAGCCCTCGATACTATTCTTTTGCCTCGAGGTATTTTTCATGACAATTTGACCCATACAACGCCCTTGGTAGACAAAATAGCTTTCGCCACACAACTTCCAACCAACCGGAACTATCAATGATGGTAGTTGTATGACGAACATTATTATAATTTTACTTGCAACTTGAGAGTTAACGTGTAGATGCTATGAGATCTGAACTATTTCTTACTTTTCATATTAAGTGAGTTATTTACTGCATATAAGATATTTACTTCATGAGATTCGATCACGATCCTTCTCTTTCTATGAGGAGATACAGTCTTTCTTGTAAAAAAAATTCAATAAATACACAAGGTTTTAATCAGGTCGTTTGATAACACAAAGTTATGATCAACTTATCATGGACCAAATGACTTCAAGTTTGTAGAGCGCGCAGTGGCTTGGTCGGATATGGTTTGTGGGTCAGCACGCGGGAGACGCAGTTCGATTCCCGACCATGCAGTGCGACGCTTCCGAGCAAATGCCTCTGTGAATTTTCACACGTGCTTTTTCACCAAGCAATGCTCCTCGTAAAAGGATGGGGGCGACCTTCTCGCAACAAAACTGCCTATCACTTAGATTTTTCGCTGAAGTGGACTTTGTGATATCATCACAGAGTCAACTAACTGAATACACTGCATCAAAGAATGTAAAACATGTGTAACCACTAATGTTAATATGTAACCAATACTTTAACAATATGCCTTACTTAAACAAGGCTGTATGTACTCGTTTTTAATAAAAGCCTAAAAATTAATACACTATAAACTTGTTCCATAAAGGTGACTTAAAACTATTGTGCAAAAAAAATACTTGCAATGAAAAAATTTAAGCAGGCATTAATCACTTTCTTCATGAGTAAATCAATTAAATATGTTATCAGCTATATTAACACTTAAACTTTCAATTAACAAACACTCTTAAACATTACAATAACATGGAAAGCCACTTGTGGTTTTTTGAAGAGCAAAGAATCCTAAAGGTGTACGGCAATCTCTATGGTACTTATAGTTTTTTTACCTAATGTAACATAACTTAAAATATTTTTTAATTGATGAATTTTTAACTCTATAAGTAACATACATCGGTATTTTCTTAATGTCAGGCTCAAGTGACCTTTTTAAATAAAACCAACCCTGTTGTTGCGGTCCAATAAAAACCAATAAAATTTTACAATGGAATTTTTCTATTAGTTTCTTATCGGTATTTGCACCCGTAAATCCAAACAAAATCCGAAATGGTCAAAAATAGATTTTCTATATCATTTATTATAACTAGGACATGATTGAACAAAAATAAATTGACAAATTTATGTCATACCATCCGGATGGTAACATCAAAACGTGGGGATTAGAGTATTTTATATGTAAATTGAAAGAAAAGTTAGTTATTAATTTTTATCAGAATTTTGTAAAAAATACTTTAGTCCCCCTGTTTCGGTGTTGCCATCTGGGTGGTAGGACATAAAATTGTCAATTTATTTTTGTTCAATCATGTCCTAGTTATAATAAATGATATAGAAAATCTATTTTTGACCATTTCGGATTTTATTTGGATTTACGGGTGCAAATACCGATAAGAAACTAATAGAAAAATCCCACTGTAAAATCAAGGAATTTTTTATTGGTTTTTATTGGACCGCAACAACAAGGAATTACTTTCCCTTTTCAGATGTCAAGTATGCTATATCTTTCTATTCATGATCACTGAAACAGTATTCTACAATTAAAAACCCATACTTGTGATAAATGATTAGTTAATTCATCATATAATTGATCAGTCTATGTTACACTTAGCTGACTAATTGATAAATCATCAAATGACAGTATTTATTTAATCGTTGCGAAAAAGTCATTGTCTTTATTACAATCAACTAATATAATACTTGTTTCTAATTGTGAGGCTGCGCGCGCTCTTACATCCTAGGAGTTTCCTTAGATAGCAACTTATCAATAGGAAACTATTGGATTGGCTTGAGAATAGGTAATACTTTCTGCCAACAAGCAGAAAAGTTATTCGGTAAGAGGATACATAAAACAAGTAGTAAAACACGTATAAGTGTTTTTATCAGTAATACTTCAATAAATAGTATTATCAGCGTGTAAGGCAGCTTCATTTCAGCTGCATATAATCCATACTTGATAATACACCCTTATAATCTATTTACCCTTCGGTTTCACTCTGCTTACCTGGCTTGCCATACGCATTGAACCTGGAAGTAACGTTCAGTCAGGGACGGTACGCCCGTGAAGATTTAAGACTTGGAAGTACGAACGTTGATATCGTCACTGTCGTAAAAGTATATAGATGCTCAAACTAGACTACACTAAAATATAAAGTGGCTCGTGCGCTCATCTCTTTGGCATTCCTGATCCTCACACATATGATGCTCTTCATGTGATTACTATTGGAGCTGTTCACATAGACATTTTTTGCTTAATTCAATGTGAACGTTCATATTGAAAAGGGTGTTCCACTGCTCCGCTAAACTCAAATTGAGTGAACAGACTGAACAGACCTATGCTGTGTTCTCTGTCAGTCAACGTCATAGAGGTATAAGAATAGAGGAGAAAAGGGGGCGTGATATGCGACAGCAGAATTTGCTACGTAACGAGGCATCTGTCTTTGTCTGGCAGTTATGTTATTGGTCGAGTCATACATGAGATTGAATCAACTGTAGGATTCAGGACGAAGAAGTAGCCAATAACGTGGCTTTGGCAACAAGGACAGATGCCCCGTTACACTTAGTTATGCTGTCGCTGCCGCTAATGGGCTAGTATAGCGCTTTTCCCCTCTATTCTTATACCTCTATGGTCAACGTAGTTGCGACCATAGGCTTTGTTGCCTGATGGAAAAAGAGGTATAGGTCTGTTCAGTCTGCTCACTCAATTTGAGTTTGACGGAATAATGGAACCCCCTTTTCAATATGAACGTTCACATTGAATTAAGCAAAAAATGTCTACGTGAACAGCTCCTATTACTTAACGAAGTACATAAGGGCTCGGGCACATGGAACCAACCGCGTAAAGCGTAAAGCGTAAAGCGTATCGCGTAAAAGTAAGGAAAGTTAGGTATACGCCACTTTGTGGTCACATAGAAAAGGCGTAAAAGCCTCGCGTATCCCGTAAGTGTGAAGTAGAGGGGAGTTGACCAATCTGCTGTCTTGTCAACAAAAAAAGCTTTCGAAGTTCTCAACGCAAGTGAATTCTAACCTGCGTACATGTCGAAAAAAAAGTTTTTAAGTATATACTTCTTTCTTTCTTTTTATTTGAGAGCCGTTAATACGTTTCATACAGCTTAATCGTTACACTTTTCACTTTTTCTTTGCAACATTGGGTCATTGCGTAGGTCGTATACTACAGACTTTCCACAACTTGCCCAAAGTTCTTACGATTTATTTTTCATCCATTTCAGAAATTCAATTAATTATACAATTGATACTGTAATTTTTGTTGTTAACATTAGCTGCTGACTGTATTTACAGCTAGCATACTTTATTTACGCTATACGCGAAAAAATTTGTCATCGCGCACATGGGTACAAAAATACTGGCCTAACTTTATTTTTGCCATAAGTGCGAGCGAGACAGCATGTGCAAAGCCAACGAAATACTCGCTGTGATAAATACAGCCTGTGATTGGTTTAAAAACACTTACGCGCGTATTTTTTACTGCCATGTGCGCGATGGCAAATTTTTTCCCGTAAAGCGTACCTTACCTAACTTTCCCATCCTATAATTTTACGCGATACGCGATACGCTTTACGCTTTACGCTTTACGCAGTTCCATGTGCCCGAGCCCTAAGATACACGGACACATAGGACTGCAGTAGTGAATAAAATAAGGAGTGTGTAATAGACCAGGAGCTGAGGCCGAAGGATGGTCAGAATTTTGACCAGCCGCCACTCTCACCAGAATTAAGAAACTTTAGGATTCGTAGAGGTACAAAATGTTTTAGTCATTTTTTATAGTGGTGAAGAGTTATGTGGTAATCATAGTAGTGCTGTATAGTCTTTTTTAAAAACCAGCCGCAACTTAATAAATAAGACTATACGGCACTACTATAATTACCATATGAATCTTCATTACTATGAAATATGACCGAAATATTTCAGATCTTCACGAATCATAAGGTTCCTCAATTCTGGTAAGGGTATGTAGCCATATAGCGGCTGGTTAAAATTTTGGCCACCCTCTGGTCTCAGGTCTCAGCTCTTGGTCTATAATGATCTGACCGTAATCAAAGATATACATATACAGTGTGGCAGATGCGTGAACTTCTCCTAATATAATTGTTCATATCAAGTATTAAATACAAAAATTTACTCAAGTTTCATTATTTCAATAAATTACTACAAGTGACAAAGAATAGGGTTTATTGTTGTTAAATTTAAAAAGAGTTCGTGAGTAAACAAAATTTTGAAGCGTGGAATAATCAATGAAGTGAGAGTATTTAATAATAAGAGTAATTTGCAAAAAAATTATGCTAATAAATGTCATTACGAATTAGACCTTTATGCGTCGCCTACATTAATTAATAAATTTTATTTGTATACCTCTCTTCATTTTTCTAACTCTGTCCTTTATAGGTTAATTGGGATGCTAATATTGGCCCAACATAATGCCCCATTACACGGCGCTATCTACCTCTACGTTTTTGCCCTGTTTGGACCTACATAGGTAACTAAGTAACCAATGTAGGCCCAACATAAAGCCCTCTTAAGCTTTCCAATCGGGTTGGCTCTGCCATACTCAGGACCAACACGAACACAATCCTAATCAACTAATTACTGTCTCGGAATCTCATGTCTGTGAGCTTTACGGCACATGAGTGACATACATCAAATGTGTGAGCAATACAAACAGATTTACAGTTTCTAAATAGAGTGCTGAACATGGCGGCCTATCTACCACACAGTCCCTAGACCTAGACCACGGTGCAAGATAAGAGGTGGTAATCAGTGTTAGTCTTCAGTCCTTACATTTTGGCCCCGAGCGCTTGCCAGCGCCACCCCCGGGGCCAACTAGAAGTAATCAATCAGACTCATCATGCGTGAAGTAACACCTCTATCCATAGAGATATTAGAATAGAGTGCGCAAGATATACTGCTGCCAGTAAGTTAGCCCGTCAGACGGTGCGAGAGAGACAGATGCGAGAATCTCTCTCCGTCTCTCTCTAGCCGATCACTGTGATTGGCTCTACTCCCTCTCCAAGCGCTGAATGGCTGGAAAACAGAGAGAGACGGAGGGAAATTCTCGCATCTGTCTCTCTCGCACCGTCTGACGCAGTTTTCAGGCATTAGCGCACTCTATTCTAATATCTCTATGCCTCTATCATAGAGGCTCTATGCTTTGTGCAGTCTGTTGCAATTTTGTAGCAGTGCCAAGTTCGCCACCAGGTGGATTAGTGTCAAAAAGGTGGTATATATATACATACATATTGAAACGGTTACACATATATGTACACATATATACCTGAATACATTCTACATATTATATGCTATCTTTTCGACACTGATCCATCCGGTAAAAAACTTGGTACTGCTACATAATTGTCCCTCAGCAGAGGTGGTACGAAGTACTTCGAGTAATCTTATACTATGCCCTAGCTAGACCCTCTCTATATGTGCGAATGGGCTGACTCAGTTGAAAATTTATAGCTATAATTATAATTCAGGCCCCCAGTTTTACTGTTATCATACGGATAATACCATCTGTACTGGTCGATATATGTTGAAAAAATCTGATTTTAAACTAATTTTTATTCATTATATTGTGAAAAAGTTACAGCTGTAGTTTATAGCTATATTTATAGCTGAATTTTATACATTATTATAGCTGTTTTATGGGTAGTTATAGCTATAATTATAGCTATAAACTATAGGCATATTAATAGCTATGAATTTTTGACTGAGGAATACCATAGACATATTATATAAATAGACTGTTCGTTCTTATGTATATTGTGGCTCTGTTCGGAAATGATGCGTTGGTTAAGTTTTTGGTTGGTACCTACCCCCACCCTGGCTTAACTAACTGACCGTGCGTTCGCACATGTAAACAATAGTTAATCAGCTGGTCACGTTTTGGCGCACTTTGAGCGCTTTCAAGTCCTCTTTTTAACCTTAAAAGCGCTTAAAGTGCGCCAAAATGTGATCAGCTGATTAACTATTGTTTACATGTGCGAACGCACGGTTAGTTAGTTAAGCCAGGGTGGGGGTATAGGTACCAACTTAATACTTAACCAACGTATCATTTCCGAACAGAGCCTGTATGGTGCTGAAGCACAAGTACACTGAAAGAAGTTTGTACATAGGATATCTCCAACCTTGGAAATACCCGAGCTCAATAAATTTCTTACTTCTAAAATTTCAAAATACGACTGACTTCAATCCAAACTTGGTAATATATCAAGTAGAAATTTTTTGAAGTATCTTGTTTCCAAATTGGAAGGCGCATCGTACGTGTTTGGTAGCGTCAGATGTCGACGAATTGTTGGACGCAGAGAGCACGACGCAGGGTCCGTACCATATAACTTAGGCGGGACTATGTTATAACATAGGCCCGCGAAGCTAAAAAAAGTTATATGGTACGGCTCCTGGAAGCGTCAAACCTCGGACTTGGTACTTAAGCTGATCTTCCCAACTTAAGAGAGTAAGAGCTCGACATTAGTTGAGGTCGCTCGGTCCCATTATCGAGCCATAATACTTTGGCATTGAGTATAAAAAGTATGTATAGAGACTAAAATATCTATAAATGAGAGGAAATTTATATACATCTATATATATATATATATATATATGTATATATATATATATATATATATATATATATATATATATATATATATATATCAACGGCTATGACGAAGACAATCACAGCGTGACGTCACGCCGTGTTATTTCAAATGGGGTGACAGCACTCTGTGATTGTCTTCGTCGCAGCTGTCGATATATAAATATGTATACAAATTTTATGACTCATCCCAAGCAGCTGATCCTCAGTTACCCAGTGCGATATCACATACTTTGATTCATTATAAGTTCAAACATAAATAAAAACTCAACCAACTAATTGCTAGAGTCCTGCCACACTTGCAGGCCGACGCTTAAAAGCTTTTCTTCAAAAATTGAGGAAAAGTAAAACATCAAAGTAGGTTTAACTTAGGGTATACAAAACTAAAATTAAAATTTTATTAACAAAAGCATACACAAGAAAAGGTTAAGCTCTGGTACATACTATGAACATATATAAGTTTTAAGTTTAATCACCCATACTGAGTGTTAGCTCAGTTGAGTATGCGTTCTATTTTGGACCCAATGATCATGAGTGCAAGACTCGATAGAGTGACTTTTTTTCTCTTTATTTAATTATTCCGTATTAAAAAATGTTAGGATATTTATTTATTTATAAATTACTAATAACCGAAAAACGTGTATGCATAAAAACTCACTCACGAAACCCAATACGCACGGTTCACTCAATTTTGAATATACTTTCACTAATCAAGAAATTCTACCTTAGAGAATATATACATGGAGGAAACATTGTATGCTCAAACCACGAGACGAGACGAGAAAGACAAAAGAAAAATAGCCTTTCTCTCTCTTACACGCCTCTGATTGGTTGGCCCCCTTTCGAGTATATAGGTATAGTCTTGTCTACAAGTGGTGGTCGTGGGGGAACAGAGCAGATATATGTAACCTAAGCTCTGATGAAAAAGAACTTATACATTACTAGAGAATACAGAATATATCCTCTTTAAGTATCGAAGGCCAAAGCGGAATTCCGAGTAATACACACTAAAACAATAATCTTCTATTAGAAAATAATTAAAACAACAAAATTTGAATAAAAATTTCCAATTTTATATAATTAAAGCTCTCATACCTGGTTAAACACTTCATGTATGGCTAATGACTCAGTTAGGATGTTTGTCTTCGATAGCTGAGCGGTTATTAAGAATGCTCGATTAGCTTTTGGGCTGTGTGCTTGGAATCTGACCTATGCCATTTTTTTTCTTTTTTTTCTGGTATATATTTTCATACTTATTTTATTGCGTTTTAATTTTTAATAATTTGTATACATTTTTACAAATACACTTATTTTATAAGATTTCACACTGTAATAATAAGATTTAAAAAACTCCTCTTGGCTAATGCCAATAAAATACTAATGCAAAAATATGTAAATACTTTTTGTATACTATTATTATTACAAGTATAAATATTATTTATTTAATTATTTACTGCATTGATCAGTAAGGATTTATTGGGGTTCTAATATCTAATATGCCCTTTATCCTGCATGTATCCTATCCTGATGAAGAATACTGCCACCTTCCCGTCGGTTTCCATTGGGTAATGCCAATAAAAAATAAATTATACGTATTGTAAGAGTGTTATATTGATTTTATGCTCGCATTAGTATTTTATTGACATTAGCCAAGAGTAGTTTTTGAAATCTTATTATTACAGTCTGAAATCTTAAAAAATAAGATAGCATTCTTAATAATCAGCTATCGAAGACAAACATTCTAACTGAGTCATTACCCATACATGAAGTGTTTAACCAGGTATAAGAGCTTTATAATTATATAAAATTGGAAATTTTTATTCAAATTTTGTTGTTTTAATTATTTTCTAATCGAAGATTATTGTTTTCGTGTGTATTGCTCGGAAACTCCGCTTTGGCCTTCTATACTTAAAGAGGATATATTCTATATTCTCTGATAATGTATAAGTTCTTTTTAATCAGAGCTTAGGTTACATATTGGTATTATGCCCCTACCATGCGACCTCAGTATATAATATATAAATAATATGTAGAGGGAAAATAACACAGGTATTACGGGAGGAATCTTGTTTTTATTTTTTTTTCGCACTTAAAAAGATATTGAGCTTAAAAAGGTTGTTAATTCCATGTTACTGATCACATAATGAGAGTTACGTAGTTGTTTTTTTCCTTTGGTGAATTCGTTTATGAAGGTTTAAACAGCGTTTTGA
Source organism: Copidosoma floridanum (assembly GCF_036245765.1). Lineage (NCBI taxonomy): Eukaryota > Metazoa > Arthropoda > Insecta > Hymenoptera > Encyrtidae > Copidosoma > Copidosoma floridanum. The sequence goes on along the minus strand of NW_028321890.1, from coordinate 2,713,123 downwards.
ACGTATACGGAGTGCCGTTTAACCCTACTGCTGCTGATGCTCAGAGATAATCAAATAGCTCAAAGTAGGGATAACGGCACTCCGTATACGTTCAAAACGCTGTTTCAACCTTTACAAACGAATTCTTCAAAGGAAAAAAATAACTACGTAACTCTCATTATGTCAGTAACATGGAATTAACAACCTTTTTAAGCTCAATATCTTTTTAAGTGCGAAAAAAAAATAAAAACAAGATTCCTCCCGTAAGACCTGTGTTATTTTTCCTCTACATTAATCATATATATACTAAGGTCATGTGGTAGAGGCATACTGCCAATATCTGCTCTGTTCCCCCCACGACCACAACTCGTGGACAAGACTATACCTATATATACGGAAGGGGGCCAACCAATCAGAGGCGTGTAAGAGAGAGAAAGGTTGTACTGCTATTTGTCTTTTGTCTCTCTCATCTCGTCTCGCAGTCGGAACATACAATGCTTCCTCCACGTATATATTTTCTAGGGTTTCTACCCAAGTAATTTCCGGCGCTCGCTTCACCGCACTTTTATTTACTTAACAAGTATTTAAAAATTTAAGAGCTTTATCCCAAGTAGTATCGAGCGCTCGCTTGTGTGCGCTCAGTCAAAGATTTATAGCTATTAATATGCCTATAATTTATAGCTATAATTATAGCTATAACTACCTATAAAACAGTTATAATAATGTATAAAATTCAGCTATAAACATAGCTATAAACTACAGCTGTAAATTTTTCACAAATAATGAATACAAATTAGTTTAAAATCAGATTTTTTCAATATATATTGATCAGTCCAGATGGTATCATCCGTATGATAACAGTAAAACTGGGGGCCTGAAGTATTTTTGAATAAGTAGAAATAAAACAAGAAATCATACACAATTTCAAGTTTTTAAAAAAATTGTTTAAAAATACTTAAGGCCCTCAGTTTTGCTGTTATCACACAAATGATACCGTCCATACTGATCGATATATGTTGGAAAAATCTGATTTTAAACTAATTTTTATTCAAAATTTGTAAAAAGATTCCAGCTGTAATTTATAGCTATATTTATAGCTGAATTTTATACATCATTATAGCTGTTTTATAGGTAGTAATAGCTATAATTATAGCTATAATTTATAGGTATAATTGTAGCAAAAAATTTTCAACTGAGCGCTCTGATTTATTTAATAAGTATTCAATAATTTAAGAGTGACAAACATAAACAAACATAAAATAAATTTAACACAGTTTAAAATACTTGTTGGATAAATAAAAGCGCACACATGCGAGCACTTAAGGTGGCTCTTCACTAAATCAAAACACTGGAGTTTTAAATGATATTTTAAAGGATGATTCTTGAAGGTGCAAGGAGTCTTTTCTCAAAATTTTAGACCTTGTCACCATCAACATTTTTGAAAAAAAACTAACTGGAAAATAGACTCTGTCACATAGCATCTTATGAAGGGTCGTCAAATTAGTGGCGCAGGTTGTATGATATCTCAGAAAAAATACTGTAGTTCTTAATAGAAAACTATGTAGCAGGTAGCAGGTAGAAGAACTGTGCAAGTCACGGAACAGATAAAAAGTGTGGGGCGTCTGCTACACCAAAGAGCGGTAGCCCGCGTAGTTTGAATTGGTCAGAAAGTTGAACGTAAAATGAATAGGAGTTGTGGGGAATCGTAATTATAATAAAAATAAATGAGACGCTGAACTAAGAAAATAATTTACTGCTAGGCTGACTTATGTACTTTTTTGACTAATAGATAAAATTAATAGAATATATTACGATAAAGTTAGGATACGGTTGTATTTACTAGTCACTAATAAATAAATTGTAGATTTTTTCTAAAGTTTTTTTGTCTTTGGTCACCCGTGGCTTATTACTAACATTTTCAGAGAGTAAAATGCGGAGAGCCTCTTTACCGTTTGTGCTGGATGCTTCTTGTGAAATGGTATTAGTAATACCAGTTTCTGCCATTTTGTTTATTATTCTTGAAGATAAGTTGTCCTTGTACTGTAACAAAGTACCTTTATTCTGTACTTTAAGTACTTGTCTTTTTTGTTAGGTACTTATCGTCAGCTTATTATTATTTACATACAAGGGTTATGTTGTCAGATTTGTATACATACGTCTGCTCGGGTAACTGTATTGTACGATATAGGTCAACGGTGTAGATGTGACTAAACTTTTTTTGAAGGGACTATAGGTATACCTATCCATTTTTAGTCAAGAACCTCCACAGCCAATGAAAAGCTGTGTTGCAGTATGCTTATACTCTTTTTGTGGGATTTATAGTGAGGAGCCACCTTAAGTCTCTCGGTGTGAGGTTCATAAACATGTGCAAATTTCATTCTCTAAACACTAAACGAGAAAATATATATACCCCCTCATTCACATTACGCCAATACACCGTAATATGCCAAGTACATATTATACATATTACTCCTCTCTCCCATCAATGTATTTGAATTGGTTTACCTACATACTTTTTACACTCAATGCCGAAGTATTATAGCTCGATAATAGCATCGAGCGACCTCAACTAATGTTGAGCTCTTAGTCTCCCTAGTTGGGAAGCTCAGCTTACCAACTCCGAGATTTGACGCTTCCAGCGTCGTGCTCTCTGCGTCCAACAAATCGTCGACATCTGACGCTACCAAATACGTACGGGGAGTCTTCCAATTTGTAAACAGAACAGTTCGAAATTCCCCGACCTGGTATATTCCAAATTTCGTAGTATTAGCATTCAATGTTATAAAGGTCTCTTAATACAGAAGCAAAAATTAGTAAAATCCTACACGACCTACACTTAATTTTCTTTCGGTGTAGAAAGAGACACAACATTGAACGTGTTTATCTGTCTCTCGCATGTTGCCAACGGTGGGGAGGTTGCATCAGCTAGATTCATAGAGGTATAAGAATAGAGGGGAAAAGTGCTATACTAGCCCATTAGCGGCAGCGACAGCATAACTAAGTGTAACGGGGCATCTGTCCTTGTTGCCAAAGCCACGTTATTGGCTACTTCTTCGTCCTGAATCCTACAGTTGATTCAATCTCATGTATGACTCGACCAATAACATAACTGCCAGACAAAGACAGATGCCTCGTTACGTAGCGAATTCTGCTGTCGCATATCACGCCCCCTTTTCTCCTCTATTCTTATACCTCTATGGCTAGATTACTGACCCCTCCGTTGGCAACGAGCAACAGAGACAAATAAGCACGTTTGGTGTTGTGTCTCTTTCTACTTGTGCTTCATCGCCGTACACAAGATGAGCAGTCTATTTCTTATATGTCCATGCTGAATACCTGCAGAAGAAAACTGAATCTTTCTTGTTCCCCCTATAGATAGACACACAAAAAATATAGACTACTTGATCTTGCGTGCGATGGTACGATGTCAAAGCACGAGCAGAATGAGACATGGGGATGGGACATGGGACACATCATCTAGCGATCTAGCACGTGATCTATAGCATGTATCCCACATTGGGATGGGTAAGTATAAAACTCAATGTCTAAAATGTAATTTCATACGTGTATAAAAGTCTGTATGAAACTGTTGAAAAATTTTGAACTCTTTTACTGTTTATGACGTGTATGAAATTGTATCAAACTCGTAACCTTTAACGATTTAAATTGTTTGTTTTTATTTGGCTACAGTCTATAGCACAAATTTAAATCTTGTCAAATTTAAAAAATACTCTGATTCAACATTTACACATAGTATATTACAACCATAAAAGAAAGTTGCCAATGCTTCATCAATGATTTTTTTCCTGAATAAATAAGTAAATTGTAATCATGTTTGTCCCATAAAATTAAAAAAAATTTAAGTTGCAAACCCTTGAGGGTCCATTTCTACATTTTCCTACGGTTGTAAGTAAAAAATTGACGTTATTTTCTGTTTTAGAAAAATTTTTTTTAAGACTATCAATGAAATAAAGTAATTTACTCAATCAAGATCAAATATCACAATTATACTAACCTTTTTCACGTGATTTTGCCGCAATTTAATGTTATCTACACTTGCATCCGTTTTCGACGTTTCATACGATTTCACACTGTTTGAGACAAATTACGGTATAAAACTAGAAGAATCATACATTCACCCATCCCTGATCCCAATGGAAATTGAAACCAAGGAGCGCTGCGCTGGTCGCGCTGGAGCGGTCAAGGCGTCCAGCCGTGTGTTCCAGTAGCGCTCTCCAACAACTTACTGACAACTTAAACATGACGCAAGATATCGTAAGACATAATTAAGTTGTCGGTAAGTTGTCGAAGAGCGTTACTGGACGAAACCCAAGGTCAAGCTTAAGGCTTGGCTGCCAAGATCCCATATTGATCCTAGCTCCAAACTTGGCAGTAAAACGGGGCGCTGGTCAGGGCGCAACTTGGCCTAACTTGGCTAGAGTATCTTAAATCTGTACTCTTAAATCACTGTCAGCAGATGAGTTAGTAGAGGAAATAATCAACATTTTTTATTTAAAATTGGAAATCTATTAGTACGTATTCACTATGTGTAACCGCCTGTGCTGTTGCCCTCGCGGCCACCTACAAAAATGACCTAATGTATCTAAACAAAGCCGAATGGTATTGCAGACCCACCTGAAAAAATATGTCAGAATTCTATGTAGAATTACTTCTGTAACACTTTCAAGAAAGCCATATGGCATTACACATGGTTTTACATATATGGCATTACATAAAAGGTTTTAGCTTGGTGATGCCATATGTAATTCCATATGGAAAAGCACATGGAATTACTAATTGGAAAAAAAAAATTTCTATCATCTAGAAATAACTGCAAAATACCATAATAAGTTATTTGCAGTTCACAAATTGCTTATCATCGGAATGATAACTCCAAAACAAGGGGGTTCAGCTGATTTTACGTCTACATAAAAAAATTTAATTTTTCAATTTTTTTTTTTTTTTTCCTGAAATATAACTTGAATCTCCTTGTTTTGGAGTTATCATCCTGATGGTAACACTAATTGTTCACAGTAAATAACGCATTACAGTATTCTGCAGTTATTTCTAGATGTCAAAATTTTTTTCTTTTTTCCAATTTGTAATTCTATGTGTTTTTTCAAATGGAAATACATATGGCATTACCAAGCTAAAACCCCTTATATGTAATGTCATACGTAAAACCATATGTAATGCCACATGGCTTTCCTGAAGGTATTACAGAAGTAATTACACATGGAATTCCGTTTTCTATTTTCAGGTGGAGAGGTAGGAGCAAAATCATTAAATTTAAATCGATTATTATTTATCAATATTCGATTAATAAAATTGATATTTATATAAAAGGGAAGCGTATGTTAAATGAAACAGAAGTATAGTGTTACTTAATTGTGTCTTATCATTAAGATGAAAATAACATTTTCTCTCTTTTTGTGAGGTTGTATGCTTTCACTTTCAGAGCTAAGCTGAATGAGGTGTTGATTACCTTAAGTATGTAAGAAAGGTATGCATGCACATGAAGGGAGTCATATCGTGACAGCTCTTACATCATTCAGGTAATCTACATCTCATTCGGCTTAGCTCTGAAAGCATACAGCCTCAAAAAAAAAAAATTGTATTTTTATCTTAACTGTAAGACACGATTAAGCAAAATTATACTTCTGTTTCATTCAACATACGTTTTCCTTTCTAGAAATATCAATTTCATCGTTTAAAAATCGATAAATAATAATCAATTTGATTTATATTACTTTGCTCCTACCTCTGCGATACGATTTGGCTTTGTTTACACCACGGTGCAAGATAATAAGACGGGTGGCCGGGTGGGGTGGTACGAAGTACCACCTCTATGCTTTGTGCGGTGCAACCTTCAGGCCACGGTTACATAGACACGTTTGACAGCGTCCGCACGCATTTAACGTTCATCAGAATCGTGCCTAGTTCTTCACTGCCAACGTGAAAGCCTTAAATAATCTACAAAAACGTATGGATATAATGGATATTTTTAGGACTTATTTCATTTACAGTTGGCAGCAAAGAACTAGACACGATTCTGACGGACGCTAAACGCTTGCGGAAGCAGTCAGACGCAGCCTTAGAGCGCTTCTTTATCAGCATTACCGGTGGCCAAGCTGTTAACTATCACTGATGTACGCATATTCGTATATCTATATATAGTTCACAGCGATAGTTCACAGCTTGGCTGGCAGTGGCACAGATAATGAAACGCTCTGAAGGTAAGAAGGTTGCGGCTGGCATCAAACTTTTGACTATCGTGGGCATCGCGGCCAACGCTGATTTCCGTAGGTGGCTGCGATCGGAGTGCGAGGGTGGCAGCACAGACGGTTACACATAACGGATAGGCAGTGTTGGGTATTTTGGCAAAGAGGATCTTTCCATACTTCCACCGCTATCGGAACTTTCTGTTGGAAAAGTTCCGAAGCCAATCAGAGTAAAGCTTCAGCAGAAGTGTAAGAAAATACTTATTTCACCTGCGAACAATAACGCAAGCGCCAATCCCCACACAACCCGGGGCGCTTACTAGTCACTTTGATTATTTATAATAAATAGAATAATCTAAGCGCCGCAGAACGTGTGGGGATTTGCGCTTGCGTTATTATTTTATATATTATAAATAAACAAAGTGACCAGTAAGTGCCCTGGGTTGTGTGGGGATAGGCGCTTGCGTTATTATTCACAGACAGGATGGCAAGGTAGAAAAACGGTTGTAGAAAAGGTAAGTTTTCTACGTGTAGAAGACACGTGAAATACTATAGAGAATTTTGAGGCTTTCTTACATAGTATTCTACATGGAGTTTTCGCCGCTTTCATAACCTTAATTTTAAGTAAATGCACAGAAATTCAGTCTAATAAGTGAGTGTAAGATACGTATTAGTTGTTGAATTAAAATTTTAGGTGCTTAAGTACAAGTATTTTTTTTTAGTCATGTCCTTATCTGTATTTAGTTTACCTTTCTCGATTCATTTTCCTTTGTATCTCAACAATGTACAGTTGATAAGCTTATAAGCTTATATAGAGAATTTTTATATTTAATTATGTATCGTTTTAAGGTTGACAAAATATTTCAATTTCGTTTTCTACGTTTTGTACAGTTTTCAACGTTTCTTACAGTTTTCTACCTTGCTGACAATTTCTTACAAATCTACAGTAGAATACTGAAAATTTTGTGGAAAACCCATCCTTGTTGACATGTTAAATAATCCGAATAGAAATACACATTCTAGCCGGTAGCAGGACCAGCTTCGGTGCCGTAAGGTTTGGTCTCCGGACCTCTTCCGGCAGTCTTTCCGGGCAGTATATAAACTGTTACCAGGTCCGTTTCTCTTAGCAGGTTCAGGCTTTCTAGGTTCCGGTTACCAGGAATAAACCGTTGAGTGCCCGTAGGGTACCAAGCACAAATTAAACAAATAATAAATTTAACAAACGTCGGTGACATGAAAATAGCGTAGCTAATAAAAATAAAACTATACATGAAAGGTAAATAAAATATTTTTATTTCCTAATATATACAAGTTGAAAATTATCATCATGTTTTGTGTGACACCCCAATCGGATAGTTCCGGTAGTACTTGATTGAAAAAAATTCGATGAGGAAAATAGTATTTTACTGGCATTAGCCAAGAGTAGTTTTTTAAATCTTATTATTAAAGTGTGAAATCTTATAAAATAAATTTATTTATAAAAATACATAAAAATTATAAACAAACGAAACGTAATAAAACAAGTATTATGAAAATGTATACCTGAAAAAAAAAAAAAAAACCATAGGTCAGATTCGAAGCCCATAGCGCAAAAGCTAATCGAGTATTCTTGACCGCTCAGCTATCGAAGACAAACATTTTAAATGAGTCATTAGCCATACATAAACTGTTTAACCAGGTATGAGGGCTTTAATTAAAATTGGAAATTTTTATTCAAATTTTGTTGTTTTAATTATGTTGTAATGGAAGATTATTGTTTTAGTGTGTATTGCTCAGAATTCCGCTTTGGCCTTCTATACTAAAAGAGGATATATTCTATATTCTCTGGTAATGTATAAGTTTTTTTTTATCAGATCTTAGGTTACATATATCTGCTCTGTTCCCCCACGACCGCCACTCGTGGATACTATACCTATATATACAGAAGGGAGCCAACCAATCAGAGGCGTGTAAGAGATAGAAAGGTTGTACTGCTATTTGTCTTTTGTCTCTCTCATCTCGTCTCGTGGCCGGAGCATACAATGATTCCTCCATGTATATATTCTCTAAGATGAACACAGTGACTGACGTCACTGATCGGTATTATCGGTTATCGATACTGACACATACATATTTACAGTTTTACTCACAGATACACTATACATCCACAAATTAGGACTGGCAGGTCCTGGTGCCCTCTGGATTTAGTTTTACACCATATACTGTGTATATCTCCCATTACAAAATGTTTGAATCTTTGCTTCAAAATTTTAATTTAAAAATATGTATTCATGTTTTACGTGATTAAATGTATGATTGATCAATTTATCAAAAACTACTATATCTATATTATTTGATATATTTTTCAATGTTGTCTATAACTCTTTTTACTTTTTTTTTTTTATCCATAAATAAACGCATACCCATCGAATTTCTTAACTTGAAGCTTAATAAAAAATAATTTCTTTGTCCCAAATACGACGCTTAGTACTTCTATAATTAATTTTGTACGTAGTTAGTTGGATTAATCTATTGTAATAATCACGTTATTTTATCTTTTATATCTTTGATTCATCACCAATAACATTTACTGACTAATTATAAAAAATACTGTCATTATATCATGTCAAACAAACGCACTAAGTTTAGTGAAACCTTAAAAAAATATAGAATGTAAGGTTATAATATTTCACGATACATTTCTAAATATGTTTTATCATGAACCTTAAAAGGTAAAAAAAATGAGTTCTACTATAATCCTCTTTACTCTGCTTTATCACAGTCCGGGTCGTAATCTGAAATTCGTGGGAGAAATTATTTGGATAGGATTTTTTTGCATGATCTTACGCAAAATGATCACCTAAAAACGAATTTGCATGTTGCCAGGCTTCAAAGATGTAGGAAAAATGTTTAAACAAAATTTTTCAGACAAATGAAAAGAATTGTTTATTTTGCCCTGGAAAAATTTATTGAGCTTTTTTGGACAATTTTAAACAAAAAAGATATCTTGCAAATTTTCTCTAAAATCAACACTTTTCGAGATATTAATTGTACAAAGTTTAAAAAACCGTGAAAATCGCCACTTTCAAGTATGAAAAACAACAATAAAAATTAAAAATTTTGATGTTGCAAAAGTACTCAAATATTTTTTAAACATCCCTTGACAAAATCCTAAGGCGTTTCCGGATGTTATTTTATTGCAAACCCTTCATTTTTAATTTACAATCAAGCGTGTGCATCGTTACGGTCGGCTGCTGCTGGCCGCGGCTCTCATGTTCCGTCGCCTTCCCACTCACGAGGAGTACATGGAATTTACTGGCGCTCATATTTGATTTTAATGGTAAGTACATTATTCTTCTATAGTAATTGTGGGAATAAAAATCCAGTTATGTTTTTTTAATTATGAAAATCCAATTCAACTTAAAAATGTATCAAGCGCCGTACCGCGCCGATTTTTTTTAGCCAGATAAAATAAATTGAATTGCTGAAAAGTAAAAGGATCAGGATTAGGTTTGAATTTAATTTTTGAAACAAAATCACGTAATTTATTTAATTCTTCATTTAAAAAATAAGAATTCAAATGACAAAAAGTTACAACGCTTCATCAACAATCATCTTCTTCTACACATACGACACATTTGTTTTCGTAAACATTTAAATCACAACCGCACAGAGCGATACAATTCAAACCTTTTTTTTTACAGTGGCATGCTTTAGTCTTACACGATTTTTCAAAGAAGAATAATAAAGTTAGTATACGTAAACGTATGAAATTCTGTAACCATATTCCTTTCAAACTGAGGCTTAACTTAAAATAATTTTTTTTATTTAAATACGTGTATGTTTATATAGCAATAACAGTTAGGTTAACCTCATTTTTCATCAATATGAAAGATTTTATAATTATTTTTATTCCCACAATTACTATAGAAAAATAATGTACTTACCATTAAAATCAAATATGAGCGCCAGTAAATTTCATGTACTCCTCGTGAGTGGGAAGGCGACGGAACATGAGAGCCGCGGCAAGCAGCAGCCGACCGTAACGATGCACACGCTTGATTGTAAATTAAAAATGAAGGGTTTGCAATAAAATAAGATCCGGAAACGCCTTAGGATTTTGTCAAGGGATGTTTGAAAAATATTTGAGAACTTTTGCAACATCAAAATTATTAATTTTTATTGTTGTTTTTCATACTTGAAAGTAGCGATTTTCACGGTTTTTTAAACTTTGTTCAATTAATATCTCGAAAAGTATTGATTTTAGACAAAATTTGCAAGACATCTTTTTTGTTTAAAATTGTCCAAAAAAGCTAAATAAATTTTTCCAGGGCAAAATAAACAATTCTTTTCAGTTGTCTGAAAAATTTTGTTTAAACATTTTTCCTACATCTTTGAAGCCTGGCAACATGCAAATTCGTTTTTAGGTGATCATTTTGCGTAAGATCATGCAAAAAAATCCTATCCAAATAATTTCTCCCACGAATTCCAGATTACGACCCGGACTATTTTGCTTTCAACAACAGTCTGAAAATCTTGTAAGTGACTTTCTTAAGTTCTAAAGTCTGGATCATTTTGTAACAGTGGGTACCTCATAGACCCATCAAAATATGTGCCGAAATGGTAGCACCAAGAACATCCTGAGTGTCCATTAAATTAAAGTCTGTTTTGTAATGTTGGTCGATCTACACTGTCCCCACAACCACAAAAAGGAATTAATTGTTTTACTTAAATTTCTTTTGTTTTATAGTCCACAAGCTGTACACCAATCTCAAGTTATTCATCACATTTCTTTTTTAAATATCGACACATATATTTCCATAAAACCAGGAGTTAGTTCCTTCTCAGTCTGCCATCTTACTAATATATGAAGCAAAGTCGCTAAAACCGTTGTAATCGCTAACCGCGAAAACAACTGAACCGATTTTCTTGAAATTTTGCATACCGATTCTTGACACTTCCTAGATGGTTTTAGTATGGTTTTTATCTTGAAAAATTTAATAACAATAGCAATACGTAAGCTCAAAGTTTCGCAAAAATACGCCAGCTTTTTACTTTAGTTCAGTAGGATCCGATAGGTGGCGTTGACATAAAATCGAAGCTACCTGCAACAGAATCAAATAAGTGTGGTCATAATAGGCCGGAGCGTCGCACTTTTTTCTGCAATCGTTAACTGGCAGTTTATTGAGCTGCATTAAGAATGTAGCTGAAGTTGTGCAGTTTGGTATCCCGGTTACCGATGACGCTCTTCTCCGACGGGTAAGTGATCGAGGTGTTTACTTTCACCTGGAACTTTCAGAATTGATGAGTGCCACTAATGAAAAATTTATTTCTAACCGATAACGTCTGCAGCGGAATACCAGGCGACGTGTCTAGCCAGATCACATCCTGCTCCGACACTTCAGAGTTATGTGGCCGTACCACAATCTGGCCTGGTGCCGTCAGAGAATTTTTTACTACTAATGTAAGCCAGGGAAGACAGCCCTGAAGAATACGGGCAGCCACAACGGCCAACTTCTTAGTGGTCGTTCCAACGGCATACCTTCAGAGAAGGTATTCTCCAGGCCCACTTTCCCCACTAACGATGAGCAGTGGTTATTCGGGCAACGACCTGAAGATGAGATATATTTTGATCAGTGGCGTATCTCCCTCATGTACGGTCTCCGTACACAGAGACTCCGAGGGTAAGAGTTAAGCTACCCACAGCTGGCTCTCCATCATCAAGCATAATAATAAGGAATAACTCAAAATTTCATCACTGGCCTTTTTCAGGGCCAATTTAAGTATTTACGTTCATTACTTAACCTTCAATCTCATCGGCTGTTTTAAGGGCCCCTTAAGTTTAAACTACCATGCCAACAAATAAATTCTTACTACCATTTCCGGAAACATTATTCGTCAACTAAAAGACTACGTAAAGCCGGCCACTATTAAACCAAGTTAGTCATTCACTGGCAGTTGTCACAAGCGGAGTTATTCGTCGCAAGGCTGGGAACCCCGGTGACCGACGACCCTATATTACTCTCTCGACTCTAAGCATTTAACCAGGAATCACCGATCCACTCCAAGGTCTGCGATGGGCGTACCTAAACAGCTATGAAGGAAAAAAAAACTTAAGCCAATGAGAGTCTCCGACGGGACAGCATCACGAACCAATCTCTTCTAATCCCTTCACCTTAGATCATCAAAACAACTGAGTCTGCCAAAAAAAGGTGCTTGAGACACCAACGTCTTCGATGTTATGCCAGGAAACGTTGGGAAAGAGCACTGCAACTAGCCCCAATGCTTCGGACTTTGTAATTTTTCTCTCGATCAGTCTGGGTCTTCAACAGCAGGCCAGAGAATATCACCCTGAGGAATCCAGGCCGTTAAATTTGCTGTAAACTTTAGTCAAGAAAAAGTTCACTTAAAAAACTCACTGGTCTTTTTTAGGGCCATCGGACGTCAAACTACCTTGCCAACAAATATATTAGAACTTAACAAAATTGACAGAAAATAGCCTTTAGGGGTCACCAAAGTCGCTAGAGGGTGAATTGGAAGGAAAACTTCAAATGTATCTAATGAATACAATTTTAGGCGTCAAGAAACTGACGCAGAAAATTCATCGAGATTGGAACAGCAGCATCAAAATCGACAAATAAAGAATCCATTACGTGAGAAATCAGCTTTTTATTTTACCCTCACAGTAATCTCTCAAATCTTTAAAGATCTAAATTCAGATTTTTAAATAAGAAGAAAATATATTTGTATTTTTGTGGCAATAAAAAATGTAGAGATTAAGCTCCAGGACTTTGTTTTTCTGGTAATAAAGTTGTGAGATAAGAGAAAAAAAATTTTTTTTACTATATATTTTTGGGAGTTTAAAATCTTAATATCTTAAAAAAATAGCCCTTTTCGAAAATTACACGGGAGAAACTGATAATCAACCGCTCCTTATGTTCAACGATCATTTTATGGCATAAGTAACGCACGATACTTTTCAGCATAATCATTTTTTTTTAATTTCTACAGCTTATTATTTGACCAAATAAACTGTATGGATTGCGAACAAATATGTTTTTCGTTGGAAGATTTTTATTCTGAGAAGTGTCAAGAATAAATGTTAAATTTCAACTGAAAACGTTTCGCATTACATGTCAACACACTACGGTGTTCCATTCAGTAAGTCTCGGGCGAAGCCGAGATGGGGGGCTGCTAGTAATGCTATAATTATAGGGTGCTTAAGTCTTTCTTGTCCTTTGACACAGTTCACGTGTAATTGCAAGGGCCACAAAAATTTTTTGGCACTGGCAAATAGTTGGGCACCATCAGTGCTAAAATTGAATAATGTAAAACCAGGATCAACATTTTTTTGTATAGGTAAGAATCGGTAATGTCTGTAATTTTTTAAGGAAGCTCTTTTGTCTACACGAAAATATTAAAAAATAGACAGTTACTAACAGAAATTCTAGTACAGCCAGAGGTAAGTAGGGAGATTTCCAGTGCCTATGTTAAAGAGTTTGCCGATGTTTCGGCGCTGATTTGAGCGCCAATCCATCGTGGCCAGCAGAGGAACCATGCACAAGTTTTCTATTGGCTGGCGGCTTGTCGGCTCGGATCGAGGGGAGAGGTTAGAGGAGATGAGTGAGGGAGACATGAAAATCCAAATGTGTGCATCGGTGATGGAGAGAGGAGAAGCTAAACCTATAAGTATATGCATACAACGGGCTATATATCTATAGCTATAGTTGTACACTGCTTATACGGAAAAGAGCTGCGCACATTACTTTTCTCGCTTTTCCTCTCTGAAAGAAAAATAAGCTTTTTAAATGCAGTTGATCATTCGTTCAACTATAAAAACAAAAACATAATTGTCAGGTTATTACCATTTTTTTTTTTTTCACTTTTCAAAAAATGACAAGCTCAACGCAATTAACACATTATTTTGCTTTATTAATAAACGAGCACCTCTATCCCAATAATCCAGTGCGCTTAGTTGTTCTTCACTTTTATGATAAGTGAAATCTTTGGATAATAAATGAAAGCATTCACCACAACGACACAGTACGCTCAAATGTTTTTTTTACTAAGTAATATTATTTACTAATATGCTGAACGCCTTTACCCAAACGCCTTATTGTGCTGATAAAAACTAAGCGCACTGGATTATTGGGATAGAGATGCTCATTTATTAATAAAGCAAAATAATGTGTTAATTGCGTTGAGCTTGTCATTTTTTGAAAAGTGAAAAAAAAAATTGTTATTAACCTGACAATTATGTTTTTGTTTTTATAGTTGAACAAATGATCAACTGCATTTAAAAAGCTTATTTTTCTTTCAGAGAGAAAAAGCGAGAAAAGTAATGCGCGCAGCTCTTTTCCGTATGAGCAGTGTACAACTATAGCTATAGATATATAGCCCGTTGTATGCATATACTTATAGATTTAGCTTCTCCTCTCTCCATCACCGATGCACACATTTTGATTCTCATGTCTCACTCATCTCCTCTTACCTCTCCCCTCGATCCGAGCCTACAAGCCGCCAGCCAATAGAAAACGTGTGCATGGTTTCTCTGCTGGCAACGATGGATTGGCGCTCAAATCAGCGCCGAAACTTCGGCAGTATCGGCACACTCTTTAACATAGGCACTGGCAATCTCCCTACTTATCTAAATCCTTATGAAGGCATGTACGACTGTACAAACGTTGTAACCACACGGGATGTAGAACGTAAATATATATATGGGTGCAGTGAAATATTTATCTCGCTTGAAAAAAATCACATGAGTTTCTTATGTAAGTAACTCATGTAGGGAATGATGTGTAGAACCTATGTGATGTTTTTTCCAAATCCATATTTTGGAAGCCTATGTGGGAAAACCATGTGGGAAATTTATGGGTAAATTTTATGTAGAAGAACAATGTTGAAGAGAATAGAATTTTTCTATTGGGATTCAGAGGAAAGTATTGACTGCTTCATAAATGAATTTTTAAAAAATACTCTTCACTACGTGCAGCAATCTAAAATCGGCGTTTACATGGGCAAAGACGCAGTCATTTTTTTTTTAGACATAAACGGATCTTTTATAACTAACAAGAGTTTTTATGAGTATAGGAACAAGTTGTAAGCCAACAATAATTTTTTTACTGCTTTATGCTAAAAAAAAAAAAAAATTTGCACTAGAAATATATGTATTAAATGAGTAAGTATGGAAAATTTTTTCCATTTGTTGGGTGCTGCTTCAAAGTGCTGCACGGAACCTATATTCTAAAGTAAAGTTACAGTAAATGCAGTACTAAAATTTATTTATCTCATTTCATTGGCTTTATGACTTTTTAAGCATCGTTATCAGTACTAACAAGTCATTTATGTTATAAACAGACCTTGATTATATTGTATGCGATACATCATTGAAATTTTAGTAGAACAAAATGTAACTAAAATAATAAATATGGTACGACAGAGATACGATACTAATTACTTTACACTCTCTTAAGTTTAAAATTCATTTATAAACATTGCAATTGAATAAGAACCTATATACAGTGAATATACAAATTCAGAACTATACGATGTACAGATGATGATAATCAGCAAATTATCAGGTGATAACCAGATGAATATCAATTAAAAATCGGGTAAATATGAAGTCACCTTTGGTTGACGTATTTAAAAAAAAACTCATCCGATATTTACCGGACTTTCAGATGATATTTACTTGATTTTTACTTTATGAATTGCTAATTATTACCAATTGGATATCAGGTGATAATCAGCTCCAAATCTAGTGATGATCATGTGAAAACCGGACGAATATCGGCTAAATATTGCTACAAAACGTTAGATGATTATTATCTGTTGCTCAGCAGCTGGGGCTATAAAAAACTGATGTGAGAATCTACTTTCATTTTTACTAAAATGGTAATTAGTCTTTACAACAGACTAAACTGCAATTGTATTTTAATAATCAATTTTTTATAAGCAATGAACATTTGGTAAGCTACTTACATAGTCATTGTTAGTATCAGTTGGTACGAATACATACACTCAATTAATTTCGAATGTCTCGATACATGGCAAAAGTTTCATTTGAGATTGCAACGCGCTTCTTTAAATGTGAAGCATCAGAATTAATATTTTCAGCGGTTATTAGGTTACATAATGTGTATCCTTTGTTTATTTTTTCATTAACAATGAATCTTAGCAAACGAATGTTCAGAATTCTTAGTTACAGTATATGAATTTTTTCTAATTTTAATGTTCGATCTCGTGCATTTTTTTTTACGATGTCTATAAACACTGGTTCAAAATTATTTTACTGTAACTCCAAGAATGCTGTGAAAGATTTAGTCGCTTAACCTATTTTTTTGTGGATTTAAAAGGCCAAAAGTATCTGGCTTCTGTTGCTTTAAGAGTAGTTAGAGCTCCTTTATAATCAAGGTAAGATACTTAACTATCTAGATATGTAAATGGTTGACCTATTAAGGTGGCTTGGGCAATTTTTATCGGCTTGATCAAAACCTCTGAAATTATGTACATAAAGTATGCCAAATTCGTTTGCGATGATAAAATACTGGGGTCAACGAATTGATTTTTTTGCAAATCGCTACTGAAAACTCACCAGTTTCACACTCTTAAGGACACGACGTCACAAAATCAACTATATCTTCAAAAATCTTTGATTGACCTCAAAAATTTAGAATAGTTCTTGTGTATTTCTTTACAAAGATACTATTAAATTTTTAAAAATACAGGGTTAACGACTTAACTTTAGACAAATTCAGAAGAAAAGTATTAAATATTTATCTGGCTTGCCTCACAACATCTTTAAATTTTGAAAATTATAATTTCACGGTACTTCTCTTGCAAGTTATATTGATCTTGTACTTTGGTTTTATCAAAATAACCATATTTATTAAAAAGTTAACCGTTAAAAAGCTCTGATTTTTTAGGGGCCCTTATGTCACCCTACCCTAGTTACGGTACTAACCGCCCAAGCTACCTTAAATGATCTACTGAAATATTTGTCACAGTTTTCATATTTAATATCCTACTGAGAGTACTGAGCTGTCTGATAACATCTTTAGCAGCCTGAACCTTTCTAGTTAAGGGAGTTGGGTCGCTCCCGTGGGGAGGTGAAGGGGAGCACGTGTATGTTCATAAAGCACCGTGCTAAAGTCTGCTGTACTAACCTAGCCTAAAAACATCCACCCTTTCGATTACGGAAAATGTATTTGTGTTCGACTCGCCAGTACTCGTTAACGTTTAAATAAAATACTTCAAAAAAATTACAGAATATTCTTCAAGGTATCTCATTTCTTATGGTATTAATCAAATAGCCTAAATACTTTCTCTATGAGAGATAAAAAATAAGGAGTAAACGGCAGTATAGTCAATCTGATTTTCTTTTAATAAAAGTGTGCTATAAATTTTCGAAATTAGAGGTTTTAATGATATATCATTAAAGTATAAGGTCTCATTAAGGCCTATACCAAGTTTGAGATCATAATTTTGAGTAGAACGGCTTCTAGAAGTGATTTTGTGAAAAGCTATCACGCCACGTAAAAAGTCGAGCTGGCAGCAAACAGTGTACTCAGTGCGTCCTTGTCTGCCACATGAATGAAGCATACAAGCAGGAAAAAAATTCGTTTACGTTTGTGCAAATATCTCCATAACTGCAGACGCCATTTTATTGAAACTTTGCACGTATACGAATGAAGTTGTCATAAATAACCTATCAGTTTTTAAAAAAATTCTCATCGCTGTGTCAAGAGTAATAGGTATTTTTTTACAACTTTTTTGATAACTTACATTTGAGTAATATACTTGTAATCCTTAATATATTAGTATTCGATAAATAATACGGATAGCGAGATGATTCAATCCAGTAATTTAGGAATTGCTCAGCAACTCCTAAGCACACGTTGTGCATCGTGTCAGGTACAAATCCTTTTACCACGGTAAAACCTTCTAAACTAATTAATGGTGTTGGATTTTTCACACCATTGACAGAGTTTCGTGACTTTAAGGTAGAAAATTCGTGGACCAAGTTACTTAAGCGACTGAAGTGCATCATTTACGGTATTGTGACAGTCTTATAGGTTATGGCCGTATGCTTTTGTAACGGGAAAAAAATTATTTAATAAACTGATTTTTATTTAGTGCTATCACACCATTATTTAAAAGGACGAAATTAAAGTACACATTTTGAAGATTTGTACAGTATTTTTCATAAAAGTTAGTTGATTTGTTACGTATGTCTTTAAGGTGGTTCTTCACCTAACCCATTTACTTAAACTTACAGGGAAATTTGGAGGGATTGTTATTAAAGTTATAAGGCATCTTTCTTTAAAATTTCAAGTCCCTTTATCAGGCAAATTTTTGAAAACAAGTCAGTCAAAAAATGCACTTTTAACATGTGTTCTTATGTAGGTTACTTTTCCATACTACGATATCATGTAATATCTCGTAAAGTAGACTTAAGATCGTAATAGAAAAAGTTTGTAGTGAAAGAAGAACTTTTCAGCTTTCTAATAATATAACAAAAGTTTGGGCTAATCAGGGAAATAGTATACGATATTTAATCGTAAACGAAATGTCTGCCGTGTAAACTGCGGCAACGTCTGCTTGAGTAGGAGCGTACATGCCATTTTCAGAACCTTGCGTCAAAAAAAAATTTTTTTACAACTCTTACTCTGACTTTATTAGCTTGTTTATTTGTATGTAAATGCAATGATATTATAGTCAAGTGCCAGTACAACATATTTTATGTTGCAAATAATACGCTAATCGAAAATTAGAAAATCACAGGGTCCCGTGTCGCTTTGATACGGCACCATCGTGAAGAACCACCTTAAAGCGGTCATTACTGTACCTTATATTACAGCCCATGCTAAAAAATATTTTTTAAACTCAAATATCTTAAAAACTAGTACCAATACATCACCTTCAAAAAATTTTCTATAGCATAAAAAAACTTAATGTATAACGTATTTCAAATTCAAAAAAATTTTAATTTATTAGTGATGATGGATTTTCTACCTTCAACTATTTTTCATATTCTCTGTACCATATTTAGTTTCCCAATTTTTCTAACGCGAGATAATTTCATAAGCTATAAGTAACGTGATGGCAAGTCAGACTGTAAATTTTCATTTTGCATCATCAGCCTGTCGGTAACTATGTATAGTTTTTAAAACTGATTGAGATAATTAACGAACTCAACCTCATTTTGCGGTACGTTGGCAACGGGATAGTAGAGAGATCCAATCGCCAAGCCCACCAAAATAATTCTGTAGAATACGGATGTACATATAAAATCCAAACATTGATTTATTACAATAACGAAATCAATATGAGAGTTTTACACTGATGTTTCACATAAAACTAGTAAAAAGTAACAGTATATTTTAAAAATGTAGTTTCAAGTACGAATACTACTGATTTTTAGAGAAAAGGTGACTATTTTCATCTATATTATGACGTCTGCATAACTTATGAAGCATATAAAGACGTCAGGGATTTTATAAATCCTTCCTTACGTTTGAAAAGACTTGCAAAAGCCATCAGGGGTCACGAACAGTTGATCAAAAGAGCGTTACACGTTTCAAAAACGAATAAAGAACAAGAAAATTCTACACGCAAGCCGTTCACTCCTTAAAAAACAGCTGCTTAAAGAAGTGTGTATGTGAATATATTTACATATATTTCTATATTATTTATATGTGTTGGGTGTGTAAGGACCAAGCATCTCTAAAAGTGATAAAATTACTGTTTGGTTACAATAACCAAAATAATGTTAACACTATAACTTGACGGGGATTTTATCACTTTTACAAACGCTAGTAAGGACGCGCGTGCACGTACATGTGTAGTTTTTTAAATAAGGGTATAGTAGTGATTTCCATAACATAAACCCCAACGTCGTCAAGGCTATTTTGCATTCTAATCCAAGTGGAAATAATTTTATTTGATAAGTAAGTAATAATTATTTTTAAACTTAGATAATAGATGATGAAAAATAATAGTTTATGAAGTCCAAATTTAGGACAAAAAAAAAAGCTCTTTATTTACAATTATTTGTCTTAGAATAACATTTAAATTTATTGATAATTTTTATTAACTATTTTTTTTTCATTCGCGAGATGTATGGGTACGATAAGCGTCTAAAAAAAAGTTTTTTTTTTTTTTTTAATATATTTTTTTAATTCGATATGAAATATAACACAATAAAAATAATCCGTTTGTGATAAATTTTCTTACATTGCTTTACAACATAATTATCTCACATTAATTCCCCACATAGGTTTGTCACATAGGTCTCCCAAGTATGGATTTGGAACAAATACCATATAGGTTTCCTACATTATTTTTTAAGTGGATTTCTTGCATAGGAAACTCATGTGGTTTTTTTGAAGTGCGATGTATAACTGGTAGGGTATTTGATATTATTGTCATAAAAGTAAGTTTTCTAGTGCCTATGGATCTTTCCTCTCTCTCTCTTACATTAGATGCTTATAATTTCTTACGAGTTTTAAAATGTATAAATTATATTCATTCCTTAAGAAACTATTTTATTATTATGAAATTACTTAATGGCCTTGCCAACGATAAGTATCAACTTCAAAAATTCTCTAATAGAATAAATATTGGATGTATATTTATTTAGATGTATCGGATAAAAGGGCTTACAACATAATATAAATTTGAATAAGACATAGGGGTAGATGTCCCTATTATCGAGGGTCTAAGAAAAAGTTTTTAAAAATAAATGTAATTGTCAACGTAGATTTAACTATTTTGTCGTAATTTGAGTACTAATTAGTTATTTAACTAATGAACTATACGTGAGAATTTTTCCCCGGTAAAAAATTTATGATTACAATAACTATTAATTAAATAAAAAAACTGTATTTTGGCTCCATTATCAAGCCCCTGTACAGCCTATGTACCTATTATCGAGCCCATATTACGGAGGCCTGTCCGTATTTTGGAGTCCCAATTATCGAGCTCTGAGTTTAACATAACCTGTCATTGTAACGATACATGGTAGACAAGGTTTATGATTTACTTGATTATATTACCGATATTTTGAAGTTTGTTCATATGGGATGTCAATTTATAAGCGTTTGTTTGTAAATAACTAATACATACTTTGATCCATCTTGCCAGGACTGAATACAAACAAAGTTAGCAGTGTAGGTTATGGTTAGGTTACAGCTGCTGGCAGCGCTGGCGCTATGCATATACAAGGCTCGATATTTTGGGAGCTCGATGAAAATAGTGCCCCTATTATCGACTTTGTTGTCAATAAACAAAATATGAATGACAAATTTCAAAAACAACTTGTTATCGCGTAGTAAAAGGTATTATGATGTTGCCGTTACTTTTATGCGATGTATTTATTGAAGGTATTAATTTTTTATACAATATTATAATATAATTTTTCTTAAACTTTTCGTTAAGAGATCTCACGAATACAGGAGCTTGTTGATGCAAGCTCACTTTTTTCATGTTAAATACTTCAAAAGGTATAGTGATTTAAGCTTCGAGAGTTTTGTTGGCTACATTATTTAATAAATTTATAAGAAAAAAATAGTTTATGGGTTTTCGTTAACTTCTCATTTGTATTTCCGTAATGTTCGGGAGTTTTAAGCACGACGACGATGGAAACTTGAGGTGCGCGTCGCGTTGCGCATAGAGTAGCGCCATCGGGTGGCTTGCGCACATACTAGCGGGAGAGAAGGGAGGAAGAGGCGGGAGAGCGAGCGCAGGAGCCTCGACGTTGGACGCATTCGAGTTGGAGAGACGAACGCGCGCGGACAGGAGAACAGAGCTTAAGTGGATGGCAGTTGGTGCCCAGATCACACTAAGTTGCCCCCCTTTTTTTTTGGTGCCTAACCTAAAACTAATACAAGTTTTCACGTGAGTTCCCGGGGGCTTTGAAACGTCAGTCGTGACACACGGAAAGGTGCGGGAACGGCGGGCGGGAGAGCTGAAGTACGGCTTCGCGGTTCCTTGAGCCACAGGCAGAGACCAGGCGTTCAACGTCGGTGTGATCCTCCGTGGTACGCTGAGGCTGACCGAGACTATCGGACACGGAGGAACCAGAACCTCGACCATCACCACGGTAACTCGAACTCCGTGCTACGCTGAGGCAGACCGAGACGTCGGTGTACGGAGCCAGAGCCCTTAACCTTCGCCGAGCCATCCTTTGCGTTACGCTGAGGCTGACCGAGAGATCGGTGCGCGAAGGGAACAGTTGTGATCGTAGCCAAACACAGGTCTGTAGAGTTTATTAACATCTCTGTCAGTCGGTGAGTCATCACGAGAGCCTGCCAGTGAGAGTGTATCCAGCTATCCAAACGCACGACCGGCACTCTCGCTCGCTCTTTCTTTATAAATAGCGCCCTCGTTTCCGCGAATTAGTTCTAATATCTCAAAGTGTAACCCAGGCAGGCGAGACGTGCCTTTGTTTTTTTGTACCAATAGTATTGTTGTCGTTGAATGCATTCACGTAAGGATCTATTGTAAAACTATTGTAAACCTTTCACATATATTCTTTATTAATTAAAGCAAAACAATAATTCATAAAACAGCGAGTGATTATTTATGCAACCTAACCACGCTTCCCTCAAGAATAAGATTAACTAATTTAACACGTAATTATAACTCAGACCCTCGATAATAGGGACTTCTACCCTACATCAAATAAATCAAATCAGAATGATAAATTGCATTAGGAAACCAGTGGACAGAAGGTGTTTGCGTACCCTGTAAGTAAGAAGTTCTGCTTCTACAAAATTATATGGCGGATAATATAATTTTCCGCCCTCGGTTGGTTTTGGGAGGCTGGTACTTCCTCGGGCGAAAAAGCAGTTTTCCGGAACTCGTTCGAAAAGTCTCCTTTACGAACCTCGTTACGTCCCTCGCCTTCGGCTCGGGCCGCAAACCTCTCGGTTCGCAAACAGAGACTTTTCAAACTTGTAGGAAAACTACCATATAAATATAAATATACCTTCTATAAAAAGATGTTGTGTGCAAAAGTGGTGCAACTATATCGTTGGAATAAGTATATCTACGATAACTGGGTGTAGCTTCAACAAACATTTTAATATTTAAAAACTAAACAATTATAAGCTATATACACCCTTACTAAGATCGCTCTATATGGGAAATTGGTTAGAGCTTTTGTGTTTATTTATAGTATATTATATTTTTTGATCAAATACATACTCTTTTAGAATAATGGTTTTTTAATAGTAAATACAGCCCCGGATCATCGGGTGGTAGGCGCTTGTGTTATAAATTAACATTTTATTATTTAATAGAGTAGCCAGTAAGCGCCCTGAGCCATCGGGTGATAGTGGCGCTTGAGTTATTAATTCATAAGTTTATAATTAATTAAGGGGTAGTCAGCGCCCCGGGTCACCGGGCTATAAGCACTCGTGTTGATAATTAAGATTTTAATTATTAACAGAATGGCCAGTAATCGCCCTGAGTAATCAGGTAGTTGACGCTTGTGTCATTAATTAACAACCTATTAATTAATTCAGTGGCCAGCAAGCGCCACGGGTTATTGGATAGTAGAGGCGCTTGTATTATGAGTTAACATTTTATTATTTATAATGTGGCCAGAAAGCGCCCCCGGGTCATCGGGTGATAGGCGCTGGTGTTATTAATTAACAATCTAGTAATTATTAGAGTGGCCAGTAAGTGCTCCAGTCTGTTAGGTGATAGGTGCTTATGTTAATAATTAATGATCCATTAATTAAATTAATTAATAGCGTGCGCCAGTAGGTGCCCGGGGTCAGTTGGTTATAGGCACAATATATATATATATATATATATATATATATATATATGTATGTATGTATCATATGTATAAGCATATTTATACATCAGCAATAGTTTACGGCTTAAGTATTTTAATAAAAAGTAAACAAGTTTTTTAAGTCACAATCATCATATTGTAAGCAAATATTACTTTTTTTATTCCATGAAAAAAAATTAAATTCCTAGTATTAAATGTCTATAATGCATTAGTAAACATAATAAATATTACTTTTAATGTGCTGATTTAAAAGTATTTTACAAAATAAATTTACTTTCGAGAAAAATCGCAATATTTACTTACAAAATACAACCATATAAGGAGAAAAATTTTTTTTTTCATTAAGGTACTGTTAAATAGATATTTTTTGGCTTCGTAGTATACTCAATACCCAAAAAAATTATGTCCGTTGTTAAACATTCGCTATTGTTGAAATAAACACTTGTAAAAGATCATTGCCTATAAGAATCTGTGTATTCTTGTTAGTTAGTTTTGAAAACTTTTTCCTTGCAGGTAGCGTTGTTTGAAATTTCTGCACGAAGCGAACTTTTTTTTTTTTTTTTTTTTTTTGTTAACAACACAAAAAAAAGGGTTTGAGTATGCGTAAAAGCGTATGTAAGTACATCTATATGTGAAAAATAATTTCCAGCTTTGCTACATAAATTTGCGCTCCTTTCACCTCTCTAAATTTTGAGCTAACGTTATTAACTATGTGATAAACGTCAAAGGAAAACAAAGGAAAAATTGTGAAAGAAAAAAACGGAATTCAAATCAATTATTGTATTCATGCAGTGCCACATTTTTTTCTTTAATTATAAAAATTTTGAAAAATGTGAAAAATTGTATAAACAATTATTTATTTATTCTAAGAGTAAAAAATTATTAATAAGTAAATATATGTTTATCATTACAGATGAAAGCTGCTCTGCTAATCTATACTAATTTTGAAATTTTCGAAAAAAACATGCTTCTAAAAAATGAATTTCATTAATTAAATTGTATATTTATTTAATGTTTAATCAAACCACATGAATTATTACATAGAACATGAAAATTGACATTAAAAATAAGCAACGAACTGAACGATAACATCAAGTAATCTGAATTCATCAAATTACTTATATCGGTACTGCTCGTAGCAGTGTTGGTAAGGGTAAAGTGTCTCGGCTAGAATGCAAGAAGTCGGGGGTATCTAATCTATTTGGAAACTGTTTTTTTTTTGTATTTTTTTTTCTTTTTTTTTTTAACTATGGTGCCATGACGTTGTGTGGTGTGCAGGGGACCAGATGCACGTCATGAGGGGTGGGGCAAAGGAGGGGAAAATCAAGCAAAATCCGTTTTCATTACACTTTTTCTCAAGGTCAACAATCTGAAACCGTTGATTTACTCTATAGAGCAGAATGCGCCTATAAAAGTATAACTTAAAAAAAAAAAAAAAAAATTTGCTGACAGTTGAAATCGATCCTTAGATCCTAAACGATCTGAGAAGCAGCATAAGCCTTTACCATCTCAGCTGTCGTAACTTCCAACAAAATGTATTTTAAAGTCACATATGCTCAATAACCTCAGGAGCTTGTCGCACAGTTCATAGCAATTGTGATGAGGAAGAATAATAAATTGGTGGTTATAGCTAAACTGTTATACTTAAAAAAAACTGAATATGTTTAAAAATATAACTGTATTTCGAAATAAGTATTAAAAGTACAGAAAAATAAAAAAACAATGGGTCGCGGGACCAATAAAACAAGAGAAGCTTTGGGAAGGTTTTTATAAAGAGAGAATTTTTTTAAATCATATAATTTTTTGGCAATTTAACATTATTTTATTTAAAAAATACTAAAATTATTAATGCTCATTCACTATTTTATAATTATAGAAAATTTATCAAGCGTGCTTTTACCATAACCTACTTATAAATCTTACCTGAGTTATCAGCTGGTTTCTCATCTGGTTTCTCAAGTGAGATGTCAAGCGACTTCTCATGCCAAAATCTCAGGTGAGATCTCAGCTGAGAAATCAGGTGGTTTTCAAGTGAAATAAGGCTCAAAATATCAAAGAAATTGTTTCTAATGCAGCATTAAATGACGTGTACTAGAGTTTCTTCAATTTTTAGTTTTGTAGATATAAAAAAAGTATTATATACTGGAATGAGAATGTATTGATTTTCAATTTTCATACAATATACGGAAATTATTCTTTATTCATAAAGTGATCTTGACTTATTTTCGTAAACAATTGTTTCTTTAGTATCACAAGATCAATAGCATTAATTTAATTTTCAATCAATGTATAAGTTATTGCAGTATATTTGTTCAACCATCGTGAGTACTGAACTATTTTTTTTATTTTTTTTTTTTAATCGTTTTTCAAGTTTTTGTTTAGTGAACTACATGAACGCAGTATTAACGTTTATAGAGCTTCGTTCTTCCAATGGGTCTGGCGACCCCCTTGTTACCTGAGAAATTGTGTTTTTATACTCGTCGTGTTCAAAGAACTTTGTTCTTACCGTGGGTCCCATGACCCATTTATCCCCCCTGGTTTGTTGTTGTTTTTTTTTTTATTTATTTATTTTTTTTTTTTTTAGAATAAATAATCATTAATTTTAAAGTAAAAAATTGATGGTTTCTGAACAATAATAAGCGAATATACGAAACAGTTATGTGACAGAGTTACCAAAATTGGTGTTTACAGTCATAATTCATTGAACATTGCGTCCCTAGCGCGGTAAAGCCAATTAAGTATCAGATCAGCCGAATATTTGTCATGTCCAAGCGGAAAATTTTTTTGTGAATGAGAAATGAAAAAAAATTATGACTAATAATATCTTATAAAGTCCAGATTTTAGACCCTAATAAAGTTCAATGAGTGTTATTATTACCAATTATTTATTATTATTTTTTTTTTGCTATAAATTTAATTATCAAAACATCGAAAAAAGTAGTAACTAGAAACAACTTTCATGATAAATGATCACTATTTAGTACTCAACTTTCAAGGTTTATTAAAAACTAATAGCTATTTACAATTGTTAATAATAAATCATTTTTAATGTTTTATATTTAATATCAGATAGAAAAAAATAATAAAAAATAACAATCTTTATGGGCATGCTTTTACCGTTCGATCTCGTGAAAAAAAAACAAAAATTAGTAATAAAAAGCATTTAAAAATTTTAATAATAACTTGTGACAGACGATTGTGAATAATAAGTCTTATTACTTGTCTCAAATCCAGACATTAACAACTGTTATTATTTTTATATATTTTCTTCTAATTTTTGAAAATAAATATTATCAACTTATCAAATAAAATTATTTCCGCTTGGGTGTGAGGTGAATGTGAGATAAATTCTGTGATTGATGTATCGGAGCAGATGAAATATTGTATAATTGTACCCTTGGAACTACAATTCTGTTCCATAACAACTTTCACAACTTGGTTCTTACATTGCTTGTTGAATAAACTATCTCCCAGAGTTAATAAACATGATTTTGTACACATTACTAGAGGAAATCGTGCTGCAGCCTTAGGAGCACATCGTAAGTTTTAAGAAGCAGATCTGTGCACTTCCTACACAATTTTTACGTAATTGTTTAAAAATTGCGTAAGAAGTGCACGGGTCTGCTTCTCAAAACTTACGATGTGCTACCAGAGTGCCTCTTACGTACTATCACTATCGCCTCTTGTTCTGGTAATAGCACTGGCGCTGAAGGAAACAGGGCATTTTCCTAGTAAAATGCTTTTTCTACTTTGTTTGATGTTGTGCTACACGCATTATTGATTTAAATTAAAAATATGACTTCATTCTTTTACAGCTTTTTATAATGGTTACTTGAGGGATTCTCCTTAATATTCAGATTATACTCCGAGAAAAAAAATACGGTACATGGTTGACTCGATCAACCGAAGCTGTAAGCAGCTTAATAAGAGGTTTGAAAAAAAACTGATGAAGAAAAATAAAGATCTAGGCCCATGCAGAATAATTAATAGTTATTAGTTAAAAAATAGTAATATTTATAAATAATCCATATAATCATATGATAGTATCATAAAGCATGTGGTATTGAGTGAAATGTAATTACTATTCAAGTATACTATTGACTATACTGCAATAACTTATACATTGATTGAAAATTAAATTAATGCTATTGATCTTGTGATACTAAAGAAACAATTGTTTACGAAAATAAGTCAAGATCACTTTATGAATAAAGAATAATTTCCGTATATTGTATGAAAATTGAAAATCAATACATTCTCATTCCAGTATATAATACTTTTTTTATATCTACAAAACTAAAAATTGAAGAAACTCTAGTACACGTCATTTAATGCTGCATTAGAAACAATTTCTTTGATATTTTTAGCCTTATTTCACTTGAAATACCATCTGATTTCTAAGCTGAGATCTCACCTAAGATTTTGGCATGAGAAATCACCTGACATCTCACTTGAGAAACCAGCTGATAACTTAAGTGAGATTTATAATCAGGGTCTTGTTTTATATTTTTTCAGTCTTATACTTACAGATTTTTGCGCCTTTTGGGAAGGTCACGTATATACATATTCCCGATCAGAAATTTCAACTAGACTACCCACCTGTAAAATGGATGACATCATGACAGCATTTCATGTGTAACTACTTCGGGAGAGCTATGTCGCATTCCATGTTATTTTACATAGAACTTTACGTAACAGGTTTTGGATTGGTGATGCCGTGATGTCATAAGTAAAAATACACAGAATTAAAAATTGAAAAAAATAACTTATTTTTTGTCTCTAAATAACTGCAAAATACTATAATCTATTATACTTTTATAAGTTTCAAGTAGTTTTGTTAATATTTATATAAACGGGGCAATGTCCTTAAGGAGGTTGCCTAGTAAATGTATTTTTTGGCGTGTAACTACATTACCGATACCATGAATAAAATGGATTAACATAGTAGAATAACAACCTAATGAGTTATTTTTCAAGGGGTTTTAAAAATCATTTTAATGTCTAAGTTTGTAAAAAGTGTTATAACATAGACTAAAACTTTGCACGATTACTCCTTCAATAGTTTTTTATCAGTCCTGTAAGTATTGTTGACATGTGTTATTTCTATCGTAGTTTTTAATGCTCATTCGGCAGCCATCCCTTAAAGGCCTATGTTAAACACAATTTTTCATCGTGCTATTTCTTAGTATTTGCTATTAAAATACACGCTAAAAAATATCTGTGGATTGAGAATAGTCTAGATATTACTGTTTTAAATTTTCACAAGATTCTGTTATTATTTTATATAAGTAGGCAACATCCTTAACTAGCGAAAAAATGCGTTAGTATAATATCGTGCTTTAAAAATTACTAGAGCCAACGAGGATGATCAAAATGTTTTTAGTTAAGATATTTTTCAAAATGATCAAAGTTCTATCCATTCATTACAAAATAAATCATGTAATTTATTTAATCGATAGCAGTTTTCTTTAATTTTCGAAAAATTCTGAAAATTCTTCGCGGACAATTATTCTGTAAACTGTACCTATACAAGTATATACAATTACTACACACATGTATGTAGACAAACTAGGATGTCTAGGTAGGGCCGAGCTCTTCCCCCGTAACGGCCGTAACATGACGCCACCATCTAACGCAATGCATTTTCCACATGAAAACTAATTTATGCTAGCTAGGGTGCTGACGTGAAAATTTATGAGATTTTTTGATATTTCACCTGCTGATATGTTATTTCGAAAACTTTTACTTCGTCTATTTTATATTCGAGTTTCTTGTCTAATTTCACTTTTAAATTTTCACGCCGTCCAGTGACGCCAAGAGGAAGAAAAAGAAAGAGAGAACGCACGTGCCTGCTACAGTGCTACCGTACAATATTGTTAGAATACAAGTAAATTTATATTGGTTGTAGTTAGCGACATCAACTGTACGGCGCGGCGTAGATACGATTCGTAAGAAACACGATGATATCGAAAGTATATACTTATAATAAGGGAGTATTACGTAGGCTGATTATTATCAGCTATCAACATATGGAATCTACCCCGTATACGGTAGCAGGCGCACGCGCTCTCTCTCTCTTTCTTTTTCTCAGCATCACCGAACGGCGCAAAAATTTAAAAGTAAAATTAGACATGAAACTCGAAAATAAAACAAGTGAGGTACCAATTTTTAAGATAAAATATGAGCCAGAAAAATATCGAAAAATCCCGATTGGAAATTTCCTCGTAACCACTCTAGCTAGCATACATTGGTCCTCATGTGGCAAATGCATTGCGTTAGATGGTGGTGTGATGTTACAGGGGTAGAGCCCGTAGAGCTCGGCCTTACCTAGACATAAGTTTGTCTGCATGTATATACATATATATATATATATATATATGCAGTAATTGTACGAACTTATACAGGCACAGTTTACAGAATAATTGTCCATAGAATTTTCAGAACTTTTCGAAATTTAAAGAAGACAGCTAATGGTTAAAGAAATAAAAAAACTTATTATGTGATCGGTGGATAGAACTCTTTTTTAAATATCTACTTTAAAAACAATTAAATTATCCTCATTGACTCTAGTAATTTTTAAAACACGATATATTTATGCTTCTTTTACTAGTTAAGGATCTTGCCTACTTATATAAAATAATAACAGAATCTTATGACAATTAAGAATAGTAATATTAAGACTATTCCGAATCCACTTACATTTTTTTAGCATGTGTTATATTATCAAATACTGAGAAACAACACGATGAAAATCGTGTTTAATATGGGATCTTATGGGACGGCTGCCAAAACATGATTAAAATTCCTTTGAAAATCACTTACCAGATTAGTGTTCTAATGGGCTGATCTATTTTGTTCAACGTATCTGTAATTTACTTATCCACAAAAAAACAAATGAACTATTTATACAAATAATAACAAAACTATTTGAAACTTGAATGTACGGTAGATAAGACTATTCTGCAGTTAAATGTAAATGACAAATTTTTTTTTTTTTTTTTTTAATTTGTAATTCCATGGGTTTTTCCATATGGCATTACATATGGCATCACCAATCCAAAACCCCTTTCGTAAGGCCGTATGTAAAACCACATAAAATGCCGTATGGCTTTCCTTACGTAATTATACACGGAATTCTTTAATCCATTTTTCAGGTGGGTAGCCTAGTTGAAATTTCCGATCGGAAATATGGGTCGACGTGACGTTCCTAAAGGGCGCAAAAATCTGAAAATATATAAAACAAGATGGCAAAAGTACGTGCGATAAATTTTTATAAATATAAAATAATGAATGAGAATTAATGAACTTTATACTTTTTAAATAAAATAATGTAAATTGACAAAAGTTATACAACTTAATAAAATAGTTTCTTTATAAAAACCTTATCTAGGCTTCACTTCTTCTATAGATCCCGTGATCCATTGTTTATTTGGCAGCAGTGTTTTCATACATTAATAAATTACTGTTACTAAATCCTCATTTATTTATTAATCGTTACATGAATAAAGAGCTGTTTATTAAAAATTTTTTCATTTTGTTTTAAAATATTGTCCAACAAAGTTTCATATTTCATCTTTTTCAATTATTGGCTTATTCAGATCAGGTTTTGTGGATAAATAATTTAATTTGTATTGCCTAACTTTTAACCTTTCGAAATTATGAATTGGTAAGTTAGGTGACTTTTTGAGTTAAGCAACATTTACTGGTACCTGATCCCTTTAAGATAAATCGTTACTATGGGATATTTAACCTAGCCGTCTTTTAGATATATTGTGGTGACATCAGCTGACTAAAGCGAGTACTGCCTTGACAAAACGCGTTCGACCATCAACTGATCAATGACAATAGAGATGAGTAGAGATATTACTAACTCCAATACTGCGATACGAGACGACTTTTTGCCACTGATTGGGGTGACCCGCTGTGACCAGCCGTTGAACCCGGCGCACATTTTTTGAGAGTGTGAGACTCGTATCGAACAACGTTCGCCTACGAGAAGAAGAGTGGGTTCTATCGGAAAAAGTATCGATACTTTAAGTATCGGAAAACTGATACTTGTAAAAGTATCGGTATCGATACTCCGATACTTTGAAAAAAGTATCATCTAGTATCGAAGTATTAGTATATATATGTATTACGTGAATACATAAATAAAAGAAAGAAAATGAGTCTACTTAAATTCTTTTTATCATAAAGTTTTACGAATGAATTATTTATGTACTCAAGTTGTAATATTAAAAAAAAAGTTTTCTCTTAGGGGTAAACTGTGTTATCTTCCTCGATAGAGATTTCGGATGACATATCAAATCACGGATGCTGTGAAATATTTCTAAAAAGGAGTTTAGTTTGACACCAACCACTGCAGGTATTCAAAGAAACATCGTCATCCCATAGATTTACGAATTGAGATTCACTTGCCATGGTTGGAACTATGCTCTGACTATTTGGTTAAAAGTTAGTTATTTTCATTTAACATTCTGAATTACAATAACAAACAACACTAACCTAACTTGTGAAAACAGTGAGGATGTGAGGAAGAATTCGAAGACTCATTTGTAATTAAACCAGTGTGGAGCCACTGCAGTAGATCATGAACACAATTTGTTTTGTAGTAGCCTCTTTACTTTGCAGCGTTTGAAACAACCTTCCATCCTGCCATGTATTTTCTTCTTTTGAAAAAAGAGACTTAGGCCACATTCATATGGCGAGCGTAATGCGTATCGCGTAATCATTTGAGCCCATGAGAGTGAGAGGAGGTTAAATACGCGAACCTCTCTCTCACTCTCATGGGCTTAAATAGTTACGTGGTACGCGTTACGCTGTTTATGTGACTGGAGCCTTAGATTAGAAGAACAACTCTCAAAAGATGTAATAATATACCGACGCACGGTCATACTTGGCAGAAAATTTTGGTACTTTAATACTGTGGGTATCGAGTATCAAAGTATCGCTATTTTTTGATACCTAAAAGTATCGGTATTGGTATTGATACTTTGACGAAAGTATCGACATGGTATCGCCGATTACTAGTGGATTCGCGTGGAAATAATCATGTAGGTGCACATTTTGGAGAATTCAACCATAATTTAAATTTTTCTCGAACCAAAATTCTAGATCATAAACCAAATAGACAGAAAAGATTAATATCAGAAATGTTACACATACACTCTACTAAACACACGATAAATAAAAAAGAGGACACCTTATTTCTCAATAACACACATAGAGATTTTATAAGTAATCTCTTTTAACTATCCATTGTAGATATGTATACGTACACGTTATCTATATTCGCAAGAAGCGTACATTTATTGTTTTATATTTATACATGGAAATACATACATTTTCGACTTTTACGTTATTCATTTAAGGTGACCAAAAGTCTGTAACGATCGTCATAACGATATAGACGTGAGTAATTGTTTAATTTTCAAAAGTCGTTTTTAATAGAATTTATATTAGACAAATAACATATAATCATTTATTGAACTAATGTTGATATTTGGAAATAGTGGCCCTACAATGTAATTTACGTAAATTGTTGTGTTTTTTGTTTTTGTTTTTGTTAATAAAGAGAGCCTGATGAGGTTGGCGTTAAGACCAACTAAACGTTGCTCAAACCAACACCTTACTTTTTAGAGTTTTTCATTCGTTCTCTTAAATTAGCTCTTACTGATCGTGTGCTTATGCACTGACCCTAAAGTTATCATGGAAACAACTGACAGCAGAACGACATGTTCAACAAACGACATAATAGAATATTTGGTTTTAAGTAATTTATTGAGGCTGTTGATCCTACATGATTTTATTGCTTTTATCCTGTAAAAAAATTTTTTTAAATAGTTTTGTTTGGACGTATTTGTAGAAATTTACACAGGTGTTCTAATATTTTATATGAAAAATATGTGACATTTTACGCATTTACTTATACTGTATCGTTTATCTTTATAAGTATGTACTTGGATTTTCTGATTGCCTACTACGTATGGTTTTGTTTCGAAAAAAGCGCAATTTTTATCGGACCACATGATATTATACCATCTTTTAGTTTATAAGGTTTGCCTGGAAAACCTTGTTATCTGCAAAAAAAATAGCTAATATTATTTTTTACCAGATAAACTAAGCATAGTTTTATTCGGAAATACAGGTACAAAAATTAGCCTATTAAAAGTAGATGGACATAAAAATTCTATTGAGTTCTGTATTAGTAAAGACAAGAATAAATGATATAATACCGTAATAACTGTATGAGGCTCTTTTACCGTCAAGCTTGAATCAGATGGCGCCAGGGCACGTCGCGGCTGTCATGGCCGTCTCACTCACACAACATTACTTTTCAGTATTGTATGTACATAGGAAATTAAAGTGTAGTGGTAAAGCGCAATATTTGAAATTTTGAAATGAATAAGGAAGACAAGAAAGAATATTATGGGAGCTTAAAAGTTTCAGAATTGAAAAAGCTTTTAAAAGGGAAAGGAGCAAGAGTCAGTGAAAGAAAAGCAGAACTCGTGGACAGGTAAGCCATGACTTGGGAGCGGCAAAAATGTTGGTCTCTCAATTGCTTCGAGCCACTTTTTTTTTATCACACTATCAGAAGGAAATTTAAATTTCACTTTCTTATCGCAGGATATTACACTGCACTTCATTTTTCCTACTATCTTTAAACGTAAATGCAAACAAAAATTGTCTGCAAACAACAGCAATCATTTACAAAGGTTATGTCTTCTGCTTTGCTCATTACACAGATAGGCTCACGAACGCAATACACAACTGTAAATTTGACGGTGTGTAAGTATGACAGCCGCGACGTGCCCTGGCGCCATCTGATTCAAGCTTGACGGTAAAAGAGCCTCATAAGTTTTATCGAGTTCCGGATCCAATACCATTTGTGTTTGTCAAGCCCAATAAGTTTATTCATCCGGACACTCATCCTCGGCTGTATGGGCATATCTGTAAACAACCATTGGAATTGAACTTCATTATATACTTATAACTGCATTCTACTAAGTAACTTTAGAAAAGTTTCATTGTAAGGCATAAATAAAACGTTTTTAATAATTTACTCATTTATAACTTATTTATATAACTTTTTACAGTGTGATAGTCACTTTATAAATAATAATAGCTTTTATTATTTGTAAGGTCACTATTAAATTGCACAAAAATGTCATTGTTACTAATAAATTGATTAATTTTGACGCATTAATGAAAAATCTTTTACAAATATCCAAGCAAGGAATTTATTAATATAAAATTTGAAAATGTTTTAAAATACATACTATTATTTAACCTTAACTTAATGCTTTGTAACATACACTGCAATAACATTAATATCTTTTAATGATATGGTGTATCACTCAAATTATTGTAGAAAATTTTTTGAGCATTCAATAGAACTATTTCATTATAAAAAGTCTTATTGTCATAGTTTATTAATTTAAGCTCAATGACAAAGGGATTGATTGATTAACACAGCTTGATAATCTTTCGGACCAAGTTCACATTTCCGACGCATACAACAAATTTTATTGTTTTTATACACTTAAAAGAATTAATTAGTGATTTGGAAATAATTTACTAAGTGTTGTAATATCGAAATGGACTTAAAAGTGCTTGCAAATGTTGTTTTTTTATTTAAAATTTTGTATTACTGCTAATTTAATTTTATACACTTTTACTTTTTTTTTTTGGTTGAGAAGTTCCATAAAGCTTAATCAAAATTATTTTCTTCAAAACGCACTCTCTTTACGACCAAATAAAAAACAATAAAAACGTATGCATGTTTTTTTAAAATTTAGTTTACCTTATGAAAATCAAATACTCATAATAATTTTACTTTAAAGGTTATCTCCAGCAATCCAGATACATACCAATAGAAATTATTAGTAGTTTTTCTTATTAAATAAAGTAAAATAGAAGTTTTAATTACACTGTATTCGAGGTAACCAGTACAAATGTGGATTGATAAACAATAAAATATTATTTTAATTGGTTTTTGTTAAGCAGCAACAATAGGGAGTCACGCGATGACAAGGTCTACTCTCACATGACTAAGTAGTTTTTAAAAAGATTTTGTACATTGTTTATTATGAAAACATCTGTAATAGTAACCTCATAAAAACAGCTTTTAACAAAATTAAAATGTTAGGTAAGTTTAATGTGTTGACTTCATATTTTGTAAGGAATTTCTGAAGCCTTCATATACTGACCGCTGTATATAGATGCACCAGTAGCATTTTGTTCAAACTTTTAATTAAAGTATTTTTTACACCGTGACGGCAGGCTTCTTAAAATTTGGATATGTTATTCTAATTGTTATTTACAATAACATACCAGTTTTTTGAAAGATTTGTAAAAATATTTCCCAAGTTATTGGTGCAAATGTAAGTTTACTAACGACTCGATGTTTGCATAAGAGCCTGTGTATAAGATCCTAAGTTTGCTATTTTTTTTCTTAAAAACTGTGAAGCTATGATTCTTGAATTATATAATTATTATAATTGTTATTTACAACATCATACTAGTTTTTTGAAAGATTTGTAAAAATATTTTCCAATTTATTGGTGAAAATCAAGGTGAAAGTGTAAGTTTCGCGATATCATTCTCATGAGAGCCTATGTATAAGATCCTAAGTTTGCTGTGTTTTTTCTCAAAAACTGTGACGCTACGGTTCCTGAAATTTCAATATTTTGTTAATATAATGAAAGCAAACACATTACAATTTTTTGGAGACTGTCGTAAAAAGTTTGTTTTTTGCTCTAACCCCCTTAATGAGATTACTGCAACCATAGTTGGGATGGATGAGTGTGCACACCCATACACACACGTATTATGTATGTACGTATATACTCTAAGGTTGACTCGATTTGACAAAATACTTTAAAGTTGAAATACATAAGTGTGAATTATTTAACCTGCTTTCATGCCTAGCTTTTGTTAGTAATGATGTCAGAAAGTCACATGTAAAATTTCAGACTGTTCCACATCACCGTTGTTAGAAATGCAATGTTGAAAAAACTTCTATACTTAATACGTAATCTTATAGAAGAGCCCCATAAAAACCCATAAAAACTGAATTTGTAAGAAAATGGTCTGTAGAATTCGTCCAATTTTTTGTGCATGCTGCAATTGTAAAACTAATATTATATTAAATTTCCAAAGAGATAGACAAGTTATTTTACAATAAAATAGAATAAAATGTTCAGGTGCATATGTATTAGAGGTATATACTCAAAGTCAACTTGCTTTCTTTGGAATTGTTGGCATAATAGCTATAGCACCAGTTGAAATATGTCACTCCATTACGGGCAAAAAGACTTTCTTGAAAATAAATGTATGTTATGAAAAAGTTTCGAACTGTTCATGAGGTCAGATATGGTCTTACCCTAAAGCCAAGTCACATGATTCCTTTTTTTTTTTTTAGTTTATATTAATCATTTTTTTATTTACCCACCTGGATACACTAGAATATCTAGTGTGTAAAACAAATAATATTTATCTGTGAATTACTGTATACATCAAAATAATATTTATTTTTTTTATTACTTTCATGAAATTGATAGTTTCCAAAAATTTTTATTTGTATTTTTTAAAAATAAAAAATAAAAAGTTAACTTTAATACTATTTCTTCTTTCATTATTTCCTAAGCCTAGTAAGTAGCTGCAAAATGCTTAGCGTTTTTGTTAACATGTACAAAAATCGTTTTCGCCTCCATTGAATTCATTTATCAATACTAAGATGCGCGACTGTTGGTCAAAAGGATTCTGATAGCATAGTTAGTAGCTAATTTTATTCCTACATTTGATAGATGTAGATAGATGTCGTTATCATCTGAAAGTACACCAGTGACAAAAATCGTCGGACGAAGCGTAAGATAGACACTATCAGGTAGGTCTTCTTTAAAGACGAGGTCAACATATTACTAGTGAAACTCTGCAGTTAAAAGTGATTAGTTAGGAAGAAGGAAACAAATACTATCTAATACTCTACTTATATTAAATTCATTTTTCTTTCAAACTTATTCCTTACCTATAATACTAACATATATACTTAACAAACAAAAGAGAGGTATCGACACTTGCGCCATCGTGGTGATGTGTGGCTGCTTCTCCGGTGGTTAAGAGATCGAGAGAGTCACTCACGTTCAGATCGAAATATCAGAGTAGTGGTACCTAGGGAGCTCAGTGGTGATAGTAAATAGTGCACTACTACAGGGTCAGTGAATAGATTAACGTGTTCGTGCGTACAGACATATTCAGTGTTAAAATCAAAAGTAAAGAATAAATTAAAAGAAGAAAAAAAAGATTAGTGGAACGTGCAAGTTGATAGTAATAGAAATACACTTTTTCATTCCAGAATTTGGAGACCAATCTAAGTAGCAGAAAGAAATACAACAGCAACAGCTTCTTATACTACTCACTAACTAGAGCAGAGATCAAACGAGAGAACAGTGGAAGAAGAACAACTTTCAGACTTTTGTATAGACGTCAGAAAGGAAACCAAAACTTTACTTGGGTGGCACTCCCATCTTGAGTGCGATACGGTGTAAGAGTGCGATATTTAGTGTAGTGCAAGTATCAAGTACAACAGCTGCTTAAGTAATATTAAGTCATAGCTGCCCAGAAATGCGATGCAGAATAGCATGCTGGACTTTGCTTGGACTCTTCTTCCTCACAAGATGCAGTGCCAACAATGAGGTGAGAAGGATCATTTACTACTCTCTTGCTTACCCATTCCATGTGCATGTACGCTGCTTCATCTAAGTGTGACCCGTTCTCTCTAACCGGCTTGTCTCTGATAACATTCGGATGACTATCGATTTCTTCCTCTATCCTTATTTACCAACTCTCTTTGATGCATAGTTAACTTTGGTAGAGAGAGAGAGAGAGGGAGGGAGAGAGAGAGAGAAAGAGTAAGGAAGAAACATAAAGCATGCACAATTGAATGTGAAAGGAGCTGATGGTTTTGTGGGATAAGACAAAAAAATTAAATATATTTAGTTGAGTGTATCGAATCTGAAACTTACATTAATGTACAATATTAAATAGGAAGAAGTATGGTTTTGCTCATTGTTACTGACCATGTCAAACTCATTTCTCTATCAATTATCACCTATCTTCTGCTTTCTTTGACTTACAAATTGTACCTAACTGAATCGTTTTCCCAGATTATTATCATTTATTTTTTTTTACTTTTCATATAAAGTACTAAAAAGGTTTTATAGTAATACTCTCTGCACATAAAATTTTTTTCTGCTAACAGTACGTATTAGCCTTTCTATGATAGTAAAAAATAAAACAGTAAAGTAGAATATTTGTGGATGCTTTGCAAGAAATACAAGGAATATCGATATTATTTTTAATAAGAGAAAATCATGACTAAGATTCTAGAAATATTCCCAATAAAGTTATATGTGCCATTTCTTTCAAATTTAAAATTTATTAATCAAAAAGTAAGCTAAAAAGTTTTAGACAACAAATCAGGTAATTACTACCCTTGAAAAAAAAGTCTATTAAAAATTCAATTGATTCTAATCGTAAATCAATATGTCACACGATATTATTGTAGGCAATTAATTGTTGTTGATTTAAGTCAATTTCAATAAATAGTCAAACAAACAAAAATATTTTGAAAAGTTTTTAAATCCAATCGTGTTAATAAAACGTCTCTGCATCTTAATAATTTATTAAAGAACCGATGTCAATAATACCGAGTTTAGGGAAGTGTTTGTAGATTCTTCCATTGAGAAGGTATTGAACTCTGGAAGCTAAAACAAAGTTCCTTTCGAAATATGATTAACTCAATCATATATTAGGTAAAGTTCAATTTGAAGAGACAGTAATAACAAGTGGAACTATACAGTTAATCAATTCTAATTGGCATTTAAGATAGGATTGAATCAATCCACTTAAAGGCTGTTTTTAAGATTTATTTTAATTAAAACAGTATCAACCTTTAATACTGTAAGATTTATTTTTTTGTCAGGATTTTTTTCTCTATTGTTCATTTTTTGACTAATCAAAGTGAAGTGCACCAGTAGTAGTTATTTAGGTGGTCTATGCTAATTGACAAAATTGACTGGATTAATTTTTTAAGAAACTGTACTAGAAAATAACTTCTCATTAACAAAAACTTGGACCGTTAGCAATTTTAATGTACACTGTATTAAAGTAAACATTGATAAGATTCCAGGAATACGGTTTAGAATTAAAAATGGTCTAACGCATGCGTCACTTTAGACAGAAAATAAACAGCTAAATTTATGCAAAAATTAAATTTTTGCATTTAAGACGCAACTGCCATATTTCTTTTCTGAGCAAAAAGTATAACAATATTTGTATGAGTTGAAAATTTTTTTTTTTTTTCTATCTCAGATATATTTTTGCCTTTAGAAATCTACTTCACTCTTACTAAAAAAAATAGAGTTTGCACCTGGTGCGCATCGAACCCGGAAAAGCACGAGAAATGGTGTGAACCCTGTTGACATGCACCATCAGGTTCGAAAACACCCATTTTTAATAATTAATATGAGCACTACTACATTATATTAGTTATAAGTTATTTTTGTAAATTATCGTAATTCAGACCATCATAATCAAAGTTAATGTAGACATTACTGTGTGTTCTAATACCTAGAATAACAGGATGTACAATTTTCCTAAATCACACATAAATCATGAACATAAGTAATAATGAAAAAACTGATTTTTTGTCGTGTTGGAATATTTTCGTCAATTTTCAGAGAGTCAAATAAGTAACAAAATAGTGCATTAAAATATGGCAAATTCGTATTTTTTAAGGATTTAAAACTTAAGAATTTATAACCGATTGTGATTGCCTGGATACCCCAGGGTGATCTTCTCTGGCCTGCTGTTGACGCCCCAGACTGATCGGGAGAAAAATAACAAAGTCCGAAGCTTTGGGGCTAGTTGTAGTGCTCTTTCCTAACGTCGAAGACGTTTGTGTCTAAAGCATCTTTTTTTTTTGCAGACTCTATTTTGATGATCGCAGGTGGAGAGATTAGTAGAGATTGGTTTGTGATGCTTGCCCGTTGGAGACTCCCGTTGGCTCAAGTTTTTTTTTCCTTCATAGCTGTTAGGTTTATCCAGCGCAGACCTTGGAGAGGATCGGTTATTCCTGGTTGAATGCTTAGAGTCAAGAGGGTAATATAGGGTCGTCGGTCACCGGGGTTCCCAGCCTTGCGAAGAACAACTCTGCTTGTGACGTCTGCCAGTTAATGACTGACTTAGTTTAATAGTGGCCGGCTTTACATAGTTTTGTAGTTGACGGGTCGTCTCCAGAAATCGAAGTAAAAATGTATTTTTTGGCAAGGTTATCTTAACTTAGGTAGCCCATTAAAGGACTGATAAGATTAATGGTTCAGTAGGGAACGTAAATGCTTACATTGGGCCTGAAAAGGGCCAGTGATAAAATTTCCAGACATTCCTTATTATTATTCTTGATGATGGAGAGCCAGCTGCTTGTAGCTTGACTCTTACCCTTGGAGTCTGTGTGGACGGAGATCGTACATGAGGGAGGTACGCCGCTGATCCAAAAATATCTCTTCTTTGTGTTGTTTCCCGGGTCACCAACCGCTCATAGTTAGTCGGGGAAATGTGGGGATGCCGTTGGGGACACGTCCACTGAGAAGGAAACCGTTATGGCTGCTCATGCCCCTCACGGCTCTTTTCCCTCATTTCTCTGGCTTAAATTTGTAGTGTAAAATTCTCTGACGGCACCAGGCCAGATAGTGGTACGGCCACGTATCTCTAATAAGTTGGCGCAGGATTATGCTCTGGCTAGACACGTCTCCTGGTACTCCACCGGAGACGTCATCGGTTAAAATACATTTTTTATTGGTGGCACTCGTCAACCCTGGAGGTTCAGGGTGATATTAGACCTAGATCACTTACCCATTAGAGAAGAGAGTCAAAAGAGTCGTCGATAACCGGGATACCCAGCTGCACGACAATCATCTATATTCTTGCAATTTACCTGCAAGATTTTATCTTACTAATAAATAAAGCGAAGTCCCTTAAACCTTTGTAATCGCTAACCGCGAAAACTACTGAACCGATTTTTCTGAAATTTTGCACACTGATTCATGACACTTACTAGATGGTTTTAGTATAGTTTTTATCTTAAAAAATTTAATAACAATAGCAATAAATGAGCTCAAAGTTTTTCAAAAATACGCCAGCTTTTCACTTTAGTTCAGTAAAATCCGCTAGGTGGCGTCGACATGAAATTTAGGCTACCTGCAACAGAATTAAATAAGTGTGGTTATAATACGCCAGAGCGTCTCAACAGTAATGCAGTCGTGCTGTGGCAGTTCAACGAGCTGCATAGAGAATACTTATGATAGTCTTGCAGCTGGATTTCCCGGTTACGGACGACACTCTTCTGTAAGGAGGAAAGGACCTAGGTTTCCATTCACCCTGAATCTTGACGAGGGCGATCAAAAAAAATTTATTCCAACCGATGACGTCTCTGGCATTATACCAGGAGACATATCTAGCTAGAGCACAATCTGCACCAACTTTTCAGAGTTGTGTGGCAGTCCCACCATCCCGCCTGGTGCAGTCAGAGAATTTTGGGCTAAAAATGTAAGCCGGAAAAAACAGCTCTGAGGGGCACGGGCAGCCACAACGGCTACCTTCATAGTCGTCGCGTCCCTAACGCGCTTACCCACATGTTCCCGTCTAATGATGAGCGGTTGGTTATCCGGGGAACGACCTGAAGACGAGATAATCTTTGGTCAGCGGCGTACCTTCCTCCATCACAGTCTCCGTACATCGAGACTCCCAGGGTAAGAATCAAGCTACCCGTAGCCAGTTTTTTATCATCAGGAATAATAATAAAGAATATCCTGGAAGTTTCACCACTGGCGCTTTTTAGGGCCATTATAAGTATTTACGTTCCCTACTTAACCAT
Organism: Copidosoma floridanum; assembly: GCF_036245765.1. Lineage (NCBI taxonomy): Eukaryota > Metazoa > Arthropoda > Insecta > Hymenoptera > Encyrtidae > Copidosoma > Copidosoma floridanum. The sequence continues at coordinate 2,670,198 of NW_028321890.1, read as the reverse complement.
CAATTTCATCGGTTCTTTTTAGGGGCCACCTAAGTGGAAACTACCTTGCCAACAAATACATTTTTACTACCATTTCCGGAAGCGATTCGTCAACTAAAAGACTATATTACCTAAAGACGGCCACTATCAAACTAAGTCAGCCATTCACCGGTCCGGCAGTCGTCACGAGCGGAGTTGTTCTCCACACGGCTGGGAATCCCGGTGACCGACGACCCTATATTACCTTCTCGACTCTAAGCATTCAACCAGGAATCACTGATCCTCTCTAAGGTCTGCGCTGGGCAAACCTGTAACAGCTATAAAGGAAAAAAAAACTTGGGCCAACGGGACAGCCTCCACTGGACAAGTATCACTAACCAATCTCCCCATCTAAGATCACCAAAACAACTGAATCTGCAAATAAAAAAGGTGCTTTAGACACCAACGTCTTCGACGTTATACCGGGAGATTTCGGGAAAGAGCACTACAACTAGCCCCAATGCTTCGGACTTTGTAATTTTTCTCCCAATCAGTCTGTATCTTTAACAGCAAGCCAGAAAAGATCACCCTGAGGTATCCAGGTCACAATTGCTGTTAACTGCAGTCAAGAAAAAGTTAACTTAAGAAACTCACTGGTCTTTTTGGGGCCAAAGGACGTCGAACTACCTTGCCAACAAATATATTAGGACTTAACAAAGTTGACAGAAAACAGCCTTTAGAGGTCACAAAAATTTTAAGCATGCCAAAAGTCGCAAGAAGGTGAATTGGAAGAAAAACTTTAAATGTATCTAATAAATACAATTTTATGGCATAAAGAACGCACGGTCCTTTTCAGCATAATTAGTTTTTTGAATTTTTACACCTTATTATTTGATCAAATAAACTATATGGATTCCGAAAAAATATGTTTTTAATAAGAAGATTTTTGTTCTGAGATGTGTCAGGAATATGTGTAAAATTTCTAACTGAAAACGTTTCACATTACATGTCAACACACTACGGTATTCCATTTAGTAAGTCTTGGGCGAAGCCGAGACGGGGGGCTGCTAGTCAGAAATAAGGTGTGTTTATACTCAGCTTTTAGCTTTCTCGTGCATGTTTACTTCCTTTCTTAAAAACCCTATTATTCCTCATTATCGTGTTGAATCAAGTTTGATCGTAGTCTTAGTTTAATTATACGTAAATAAGTAAACTGTAACATAAACAAAGAAATTTTGATACGATACCTGATTTGTTATGATTGCTTGAAAGTTCGGATTCACTAACAAAAGTATATAGAGGCTGGCTGAATTTTCTAGCATACTTGAGTATACCGCTCCTTTTATGACTTTTTTGCTCAGCGTTCGTCCATACTTTTTCTACCAGTGCTAAAGCTTTTCTTAAATATTGGATTGTTTTCCGAGTGTCTCAAATCTTTCAATAGCACAATAGTTTCGCTATAACTATAAATCAAACTCTGTTCTTGTTCGATCCACGCAATACCTTAGAGCATACACTCGCTATAACCTATACCAGACAATACAGATCGTGCAATACGCAGCACGAATAAGTCTAGACTTCAGTAAGCACAGAGTAAGCATAGGTATGTAGAAGAAGTACAACAGAGGAAGCCATAAGTAAATTGAAGGCTTTTATATTCCTTGTATTGGTGATTTATTCAAAAGTATTTTGTCCTAGTTAAGGCATAAACTTGAATATATAATAAAATATACAGAATACTTAAATAATGAAAATATATATTTTTTCACCAATAATAAAATAAAAAACGTGCCGCCCTCACAGTGGTGCCGCCCAGGACAGTCTGCACCCCCCCCCCCTCGCTACGCCACTGCTTTGACCATAAAAATTGTATGTATCGGCAAAGTGAGTAAAAAAACTACGCAATGGTATCCGAGTTCGTTACAAAATAGAGAAGGCACTAGATAATCAAATATTTTGAAATAACCGTTTATGCGTACACATTTTTTTTCCCATAGCCTATTCAGTTCTGATTATGTAGGTGTATTTATTACACAACAAATTTATGATAAAGTATTAAATCATTTTAAGCCGACAGTCTTTGTTTAATAGCATTAAGTCGTTGAATATTTTAATTTTATCTACTTTAAAATTAATTTTCAATTATTTAAATGCTTTCATTTTTTTTTTTTTTTTTCATAAGCAGTAAATTTTTTTTTTTTTTTAAATCTAATACTTATACTTTGCTAGAGCTCAGTTAGTAATAATAATGATGATAATAATAATTATTGTAATAATTGTAATAATTGTAATAATCATAATAATAATAATAATAATAGTAATAATAATGACGATAATAATTATTGTGATAATTGTAATAATAATAATAATAATATTAATAATAATACTAATTTTTTTAGCCCACTTATATAAGGAAAAAGCGTTCAAAATAGTTTGATTTCTTAAACTAGCTCTTGATGCATTGCACTTGATTGTTGCTCCTACTCCATTGTATGGCTCTTTTCCGTGAGAGGTAGCAAAAAAATGCCACTCCGCATGGATACCGAAATCTTCATGATGCAATGATAGATTTTTAAAAGCATTTTTATTTTTGAACTGTTGTGGAGCGCCGTTAGAAAAATAAAAAATCTTATTAATCTTTGTGAATGTACTCTTTAAATAACTGATTATTTTTGTATGAAACATGTAGACAGCAACTGTATTATGTGTGAGGCAATACGACAGGAAAACCTTGCTAATGTTTTTCAGCTCGCCATTTTGTTTGTATTAAATAATTACTGAAAATATTGTGTACTGATTGTTGTTTCAGTGAAAAGCTTGAGCTGCTTCTTGACAAATAAACGCATAATTTTTGGAAAAATCAAGCACAATAAGAAACTCGTTTTCTTTCAAGTTATTTTTCAGTTCAATATAAAATTTACTCTGTGATTTCGAAACAAAGTCATGAGGCACCAATTTTTTCAAACGTTCAATTAAGTTCTCTATAAAGTCTTCAATATTGCATATTACTTCCATCAGTGAACATTGTTTTTCAATACACCAAAATTTACATGAAATTTCAGTTATTGATGATCTATCGAAAACTTGCTGTAATTGTTGTCTTAAATCGTCGATTGGTGGGCAGTTTTTACATTTTCGAGAAAAACACTCTTCCATCGGATCAATGCACACCAGTTTCGAGAGCAACTGCTTGTATAGCGATTTTTTATCACCTGCATTGTTAATCAATTTGTTATTTTCGAGCAAAGAGAGTAATGTACTTCCTAAAAATAATACAATGAGAAATGAATGAAACCATAAATTTTCTTTTTTTAATTGGAGCACGAATTTTTAATCAATTACTTTTTAAATAATATAAAAAATTTTAAATGGTCTTCTATTTCAATATTTTATTCTTAAAGTTATTTTTTATTTGTAAAACAAATTTATAAAAAGTTCTTACCGTCCAACATTAATTTTTGATGATACGTGCAAACACACACTGTATGTGTGCCACTACTTCTAGCCAATATGTATTGAGGTCTTAAAAGAGTGAATGATGTTAAACCAATTTTGTGATCGGGATATTCTACTTTAATTTTTCAAATAGTTTCTTCAAATTCAACAATATTAAATTCTTTGGTACTACATGCCTTTCTCCAGTTAAATCCTTAACAGCTTTGACATTATTTTTTTCCAGGTAATTGACGAAAATTGTTTTCTAATTTATAAAAAGTAACATCTTTTTTCGTTTCAGTAGATTTTTCTGATTTTTCTGTTTTCTCATAAAAAGTATTAACATTAACGTTTTCCTTCAGCATTGCTTTCGTATTTCGAATGAAACTTGGTCCAATTTGAAAAATTTTTTAAATCTTTGGTTCACCTAATTTTTTTGGCAAAATACTTAATGGCAAATTAATTTTTTTTCTAAAAGTAACAATAAAATAAAAAATTAAAATTTTTTAAATTACGAGTTTTAAATGCATTAATTATTTGCATTGATTATTATATATTTACTAGTCAATTTCTTATTTGATAAGATCTTTTATATTTTTAATTATTTCATCAAAATTCTATGCTTTTTCATCGTTTTCTGATGTAGGGTCAACATCAAAATAAAAAAAAAAATTTTTCTCACCTCTCTAATGACTTCTTTGTACTTTCTTTTGACGTAAGACTTTTGATCACATCTGCAAGATTTTCATAATTATTTGTAAATAAGGTAAATTGTGTAACTTGATGACAAGAGAGCGAGTAATATACAAGTGCGTTCTATTTTTACTTGAAATATTTGTCACTTTACAACGTCTAAATAAGCGCGCAATCGAGTATTTATATTACGACCTTGAGGGATGACAATTTTATTTGTTATGATTACAGAGCTTACTGATATTTTTGTACTGGAGACATATTCAAAACATTTTCCATTGATTGCGTCAAGCATTTGTAGGAAGATTGACTTTCAAGAGTTTAACTTTCAGTTGACGTTTTTTGTTATTGACTGTCTGAGGATTCGCTCTTGATAGATTGAACTTCAGATTCTTTTCGTCAAGCGGAGCAGATAAAACTATTACCTAACGCTTCAGGAAACTGAATTCTCACATCATCAGTTACTTTTCTCAAATCAGCCTCACTTGAATCGTCTAACATACATCAAGTTCTTTGTTTTAACACTTGCATGTGATAACTCCACTGTAGGTTAACTAAAGATAAATGTACTTACGAGATGATTTCTGAAATGGATTAAGACACCTTTTACGAGAAGGCATACTGTCAGAGTAATTTTTAAAAATAACTCTTAATTTTTAATGAAATAGCGCTTTTTTCCATGCGGAAATAAGGATTCAGGTATATAATTAAACACTAGAGTTACATGTCACAGTACCTACACAGTGATGTTAGCTATGAGTCTGCAGAACAAGTAACCAAGAAGCAAGGGCCACCTGCAATCAGTAAAGAGTCCCACTGAAAAAACGCGGTTTTTTTTAAATGTTAAAAAATTTTTTTCAATTTCAAAAATGTATAAGTGCTTTTTTTAAGTTTTATAATGGATTATAAAGTGCACAATTCTTTAAGAAAATGTATTTAAAAAATTATGCTTCAGATAGATGTAAAATATTAATGCTGAATAGTCGTTGTTCGGTAAAAAATTAGTTTCTATAAAAAAACTTGAAAACCTCGTTTTTCAACGTTTGAAATTTAATTTTTTCACCTGAGTCCTAATACAAATCCCCATTTTTTATAACTGTTTTTTACGTAACATTTCCCGCTCTTTCTGATGGTGAACTCAGATTTTAGTTAACTTGATGGGATGGCACTAAAAAATCGATTTTTTTTTTTTAAATCAATTTTTTTCACAGTATTGAAAACGAAAAATTTTACGTCGGTATCCGGTTAAAAAAAATTTTTTTTCAGTATTATCAGAGCTACACTGAGAGAAGTAGTGTTAAAAAAAGTGTAAAACTATAATAAAAATTACTATATTTTATAGGAAAGCTGAGACATACTCGCCATATTGTGAACATTACTATGGTACATAGTAAAACTACATCATATTAAAATTTGCTATTTCGACATAGTAATTTTTACTTAACTCAGAAGGAATTTTTGTATTCAAGTAAGAAAAGAAAAATGTATTATATATATATATATATATATATATATATATATATATACAGCATGATATGTAACGGTGGCATTTCCCGAGAACCGCGTGTAGAGCGATTTTTTCTGACGCGAACCCCGTTGGAATTAATTTTTTAGGGCAAATAGCTTTTAAATGGGAGCCGATTGAAAATACGTTCCAAACTACCCCTAAATGGGGTTGGAAGGCTATAGCGCGCCCGCATGAACTCGCGACGTTGCCACATTGTTATTGGAGCTTAGTCGGTAAGCAGTGAGAACTATATCCATGTGCGCACGCAAGAGCGTCAGCTACTGCTGGTAACTTGAAGGTTGGATGTAAAAATTTTTACCTTAAGGTAAACATTGTCTGCTCCTTATGTTGTCAGTTGTTTATCCACGCGCTTACTGTCTTTCTCACTCTCATGTTGGACAAAAACATCTTTAAATTTTTATACTTAAGTAATGTTACATCAAATAAAAGTAAAATACCATATCAGTAGGGAATTTTCCACTCTACACGATAGTATTTTTGCAAAAATAGTCCACCTCTTGGTCAAAAATATTATTGTTAGGTATGTCTTGCTTACGTTCCCGGGTATGTCGTCTGTACACGATTTAGAACGAGTCCATTCATAAATTGCAATAATCAAAGTATATTACAGTTGATATTGCTCATAAGAATAATTTATTTATCATCCACATTTACATACTTTAAAATAATGCTCTAAATACTATCTAATTATTTCAAAAAAATTATAGCACATCTATTCAAAAAAATCATAAACTTGACAGTGAATTAAATAATAATTTAAAAATGTCACATTAATAAAATGTTTGTTTGATGCACATCTTTATTCAGTTAAAACTTAACCATCAATATAATCTGACACAATGAGAATAAAAAATAGTTTACAACATACAGAAAATAAATTTAGGTCCCCACCAAGTGCCCGGGAGGTACCCGCCAAGTGCCCGGGAAGTACCCACCAAGTGCCCAGCAAGTGCCCGGGAAGTACCCGCCAAGTGCCCGGAAAGTGCCCGGGAAGTACCCGCCAAGTGCCCGGGAAGTACCCGGCAAGTGCCCGGGAAGTACCCGCCAAGTGCCCGGGAAGTACCAGCCAAGTATCCGGGAAGTACCCGCTAAGTGCCCGGGAAGTACCCGCCAAGTGCCCCGGAAGTCCCCGCCAAGTACAATACTGTCGGGTACTTGCCGGGCACATCCTGGGCACCTGGCGGTGACTTCCCGGGTACTTGGCGGGCACTTGGCTGGTACTTCCTGGGTACTTGGCAGGTACTTCCCGGGCACTTGGCGGGTACTTCCCGGGCACTTGGCGGGTACTTCCCGGGCACGGGGCGGGTACTTCCCGGGTACTTGGCGGGTACTTCCCTGGCACTTTCTCGGGTACTTCCCGGGCACTTGGCGGGTACTTCCCGGGCACTTGCTAGGCACTTCCTCGGATACTTCCCGGGCACTTACTCGGGTACTTGGCAGGTAATTCCCGGGCACTTAGAGGGTACTTCCAAGGTACTTGGTGGTTACTTCCCGGGCACTTGGCGGGTACTTCCCAGGCACTTCCTCGGGTACTTGCCGGGTACTTCCCGGGTAGTTGCCGGGTACTTCCTCGGGCACTTCCCGGGGACTTGGCGGGTACTTCCCGGGTACTTCCCGGGCACTACCTCGGGTACTTCCCGGGCACTTGGTGGGGACTTAAATTTATTTTCTGTAAGTTTTAAACTTTTTTTTATTCTCATTGTGTCAGTTTATATTGATGGTTAAGTTTTAACTGAATAAAGATGTACATCAAACAAACATATTATTAACGTGACATTTTTAAATTATTATTTAATACACTGTAAAGTTTATGATTTTTTTGAATAGATGTGCTATAATTTTTTTGAAATAATTAGATAGTATTTAGAGCATTATTTTAAAGTATGTAAATGTGGATGATAAATAAATTATTCTTATGAGCAATATCAACTGTAATATACTTTGATTATTGCAATTTATGAATGGACTCGTTCTAAATCGTGTACAGACGACATACCCGGGAACGTAAGCAAGACATACCTAACAATAATATTTTTGACCAAGAGGTGGACTATTTTTGCAAAAATACTATCGTGTAGAGTGAAAAATTCCCTACTGATATGGTATTTTACTTTTATTTGATGTAACATTACTTAAGTATAAAAATTTAAAGATGTTTTTGTCCAACATGAGAGTGAGAAAGACAGTAAGCGCGTGGATAAACAACTGACAACATAAGGAGCAGACAATGTTTACCTTAAGGTAAAAATTTTTACATCCAACCTTCAAGTTACCAGCAGTAGCTGACGCTCTTGCGTGCGCACATGGATATAGTTCTCACTGCTTACCGACTAAGCTCCAATAACAATGTGGCAACGTCGCGAGTTCATGCGGGCGCGCTATAGCCTTCCAACCCCATTTAGGGGTAGTTTGGAACGTATTTTCAATCGGCTCCCATTTAAAAGCTATTTGCCCTAAAAAATTAATTCCAACGGGGTTCGCGTCAGAAAAAATCGCTCTACACGCGGTTCTCGGGAAATGCCACCGTTACATATCATGCTGTATATATATATATATATATATATATATATATATATATATATATATATATATATATATATATATATATATATATTGTGACGTGACGAGTCACCGTCACAGTCAGAATACCGGTTTTGTGATAGCAGACAGGAGGAGAGGCGGTACAGTGCGCTCTACCCCTACCTTATCCCAAACCCATACATAGGTATCCATCCCTACTATGGGCAACACAACCGATTCCTGACTGTGGGTAACACCTGGTGTGTGTGTGTGTGTAACAACGCAACACACACCTGTGTAAGTGGCTGAGGTGCCAAGGCAGCACGGATCAGCGGGCCGGGAGGAGAGACACTCTCTCTCTTGTCTGCTCACCGTAAAGTCGTACTCTGATATACGTCGGTTGAGTTTTGCGTAAGCTAGTGAGGCGAGCTCGGTATCAGGTGACAACAGGAGACGCAGCCACGGCTACCTGTTGCTGACCCGACCGGTTGCAGGCGTATACACGCGGCTTCTGCTGGGACTCGTGCCATCCGAGTGCTGATACCTGCCAGACGGATCTCCCAGTGCCCGTGGTCAAGTTGCGGTGTACCTCGCCATAGGAGTGTTAACGGTAGGCCTGTGTCCCTTAATCCTGTCCCTACCGTAAGAGCACTGTGCCGAACAGCAACTGCCGGACCCACAGGGCCGAATTGTTAGTTGATAGGTCTTGTCGGATGGCTGGACGTTGACATTCTTTTGTATGTCATACATAGTCATTGTCAGAATAAACGCATTATCTTTGTAGATAAATAGATGTGTTTTCCTTAATTGTAGGTGTTTGAATGCCAGCTACCCACCTATCCTACTGGCCCTTAAGGATAATTATTAATAAATATAAGATGAACAGCGTCTTGCTGCTGACTGCAAGGCGAGCAAGACGCGACACATCACATGGCGCTCGATTAGTTGTTTAGGCAATTGTCCGGCACGGTGCTCTCATACGGCCGTTTTGTGTGCACGCTGTGTATTGAATATTATTTTTATGCTAAATTTGTTTTTTTTGCACATTATAATGGTTATGTTGTAACTTAGTTGCCGGCGCATTATTTGTGCTGTTGGTGCGTGCTACTCCTTTAACGAAGTTTAAATTTTAACAGTACTTATTACTTGATAATAAGTTGTGTATATATCAAATTAAAAGTTGATCGTTCATTTTTCCCTACCGTTTACCTTTGCTAGCGTGTAGTGAAATAAAAACAAGGTGTTTTCTTTTATTTCTTAAGTGCGACCTTGTACAGGATTAACTACTGTGTAGTGTAGATTGTATATGATATACGAATCGAAAATTTAATAACAAGGGAAAGTTGAAGACGGTAGTGTTTACATTTAGTTAGCAGCGTACCAACACCAATATATTATGTTGTAAAGAATTTGTTCGGGATAATCCCTACAGTAGCTTAATAATTTCACGCTACTTGTAAATACACAGTATAACATCAACCCATACAAGCGATATAATAAGACCTTATCGTGTATACTCGACTATTTGGCTTTGTTTATTTCGTGACCCCTAGCGTTCTACACACAAAATATGACAGTCTCACTAGAGGATTTGGAATTCTCCTTCAGCGCAAGCGTAACAGGGGGGGACGAACTCCAAGCGCTGAGCCGTGAGACAATAAATAAAGTAATCGAGGACACAATTAAACTATACACGGACGGGGAAATATTCCAGTATTTAATATTGCTAGGGTTAAAAAGTAATGGAATTACGCCGGAAGCTAGAGATAGATTACAACGTTTTTTGAGCAGAAAATATATAGGACCAACAGCTGCAACATGGACTAAGGAAATAGATGAAGTCACTCGAGTAGAGAAAAATAGTTCGACTATAGACTTTTCAGACATGGAGTATAGGCCGGGACGCCATGAAACACAATTCAGATACGACGAATCGTCGGAGGCAGACGCAAGTGTCACACGAGAGGATCGAGCCACCACATCGTCACCTGCAAATCAACAATTCCGTGAAGTTGTAAGCGGGCAAGTACGTCGCGATCTTAATAATGTGAGGGAGCAAAGTGACCAATTAAATATGGAATCGATAGTACGAGATAAACAAAACGTACCATCCAATACACACGGAGCAACACAACCCTACAGAGGGTCGTATGAGTGGCCCCTGCAAGATATACTTCAGGAACCTACGAGTAGACCGTCACGAGTATTAGCAGCAGGTCCTGTACGTAACTTGGGGGCAAATAGAGCTGCCGGAGAAAAAATAGGGACTGTAAACAAGGAACAAAGGACAGGTCTAACCATGGGCGAAAATACATCTATGGCACTCAGTGGTAATAACCGTCAAGCAGCTTTGGCATCGGGGGATAGAGAGGGTAGTGCTGCAAACGACCGTCGGGTAAAGTGGTCAGACGGACACCCTACCGACCATAACTATGAAGGCTTGGCATCTCAGGATCACAACACAAGCGCACAAATGGGGTACACGGAAGCAAGGCGTAAAACGAATAGCCACACACAACAACACGTACCCCACGATATGTCAAACGTGCCCCGAGCGCACTCAACAGTACACTCGCTGCCCCCGCAGACTCGAACACCCACAGCCCAAACGCAAAATGTACCTTTACATTCGTTCCTTAATTACGCGAGTATGCAGTTACCAACAACTGGCAGCATCAGTCATCCACGTGTAGAGATACAAAGTCATAGCCCAGATAATTTTCCTCACGAACATCGATTTACCACAGGGCCTCAAGATCACTGCAATTCGACCTCAGCTAACCAAGGTGGACAAAGCAGAGGCATTTATGGAGATATTCCCAGCACTAACGCAGGGTATAATCAACATAATTTAACTTTGGCAGGCGTGGGAATATCAGCACAACAGCGCGAATCACAAATTAGGTGCGAAAGGTACACGCTAGATTTGTTGACCCGCTGGAATGTTGAATTTCGCGGACGTGCTAAAGATGATCCTGAGGATTTTTTGACCCGACTATGGGAATGCGTGACGACGTACAACTTGTCACTAGAGGAATTATTAAGGGTGTTACCGGCAGTGTTTGACGCAGAAACAAACAACTGGTTCCGACGGGAAAAATACAACTGGCGTTCTATAGGCGAATTCATAACCGCTTTTCAACTACAATATAGGATATATGATTTACAGGGTAGGGTGTATAAAGAAGCTGAAAGACGCACACAGGCGCCGCATGAGGATATAGCAAGTTACCTATCCAATCTGCGAACCCTATTAGATAAAATTTACCCACCCCTGCCGCTCTACGAACAAATTAATCTGTCATACAGGAATCTTCATCCTTATTATCGCGGTAGAATTTCAAGGGCACAGATAAACAACTTTAACGATTTTTTGCTGTTGGGCAAAAATGTTGAATTAACCCAGCAACAGGATAGAGAATACCGCCCACCCCCGCTACCCGAGGATAGTTTGTTCCCGGCAACATCTTTCATTCCCCGAAAACAGAATACACCAAAGAAGATAGCGGCAGTATCAAGTACCCTCACCCCTAACGTCGAGGATATAAAAACGTCGACGCCAACAACCAACACCCCACTAAGCGGGGAGAATAAGACAGAGAAGCAGCATAAAACTGTGCAACAGCAGCTTGAAGAAATGCTAGCTCCGTTGAAAAGTATGATGCTAGAAAGACAAGAGGTAGCTGAACGGCGCCAGAATGCGCAGGCTTCAGCCTTTAAAGAGAAGAAGTCAACTGGCAATAACGCGAAAACCCCTGGTGAAAATACCACTACAGATAACAGGGACCGATCGTGCTTCATTTGCCGAAATGTGGGACACTGGCGTAATGATTGCCCCTACCGAGAATATTGTACCAAATGCGGCAAGATAGGGGACAAGCGCTACAAGTGCCCCAAATGTAACACGGAAAGGACGGGAAACGCCAGAGGAGGAGGGCAGTAGGAGTCGGAGCCGCCCCGCCGGAACAATACGCGACTCCAAATGAACCAGAAATAGTAGTAATTAAGGCAGCTAACCATACAGACCAACAGGAGACTCCGAAAATTTCTTCAGCAATAGGACTTGCGGTACTGACATTTATGACATGGCTAGTAGGGAAACTAGGCGATGTACAGAGGTGTAGTAATCGGCAGGTTTATCGACTGGGAGAATTTTTCCAAATGGCTCTGTTGGGTTTCATGAGTTACGGGGCCAAAGTTATAACAACGATAATATACTGGACAAACGAAGCGATGAATAGAATCAGTTCCATAGCCAACAGTATGTACAAATGGGGCCTAGGAAGTTGGGAGTTTAAAAACACCCATCTCCGAAGCAAAGGACAGAAGGAGCGGCAATGGCCGAGCTTCCTATCGTCGACCGTAGATAAGGTGTCCGCCACGAGTCGAGGACTTGGGTGGGGGACATATGGAACTGAAAGGGCAATAGAAGTTTTGGCACTTGCTGAGGACCCTCGTTACTATTTACCGCTTGATGTCACAGGTATTAAAATGCACGCCCTCGTGGATAGTGGCGCAGTGCACTGTTACCTGGGAAAAGGGATCACTAGGCGAGTGAGGAATTTTCAACCCTGTCGTGCAACAATTTCTGTTGCAAACGGCAAAGTACTGGCTGTTTAGGGCACTGTAAGCGTTCCGTTAACCATCGGGCGAACTACCGAGACGTTAACGTTGGGGTTAGTGAACGAATTAGAGTACGAAGCCATTTTTGGGATAGATTTCCTACGAACTTTCAAAGTTACCATCGATTATGGTAAGGATATATGGCGTACCCCCACAAGTCCCTGGCAAGAATTTAAGGGTAAGGATGGTGATCAAATACGTTCAGCAGCGATTGCTGCTGCGGGGGGATTGGTAACGATGACCTCTACTGAGGAGCACGAGCTAGAGAAAATCCTAGATGAATTGATAATCCCTCGACCAGACAAGCTCGGCATAACTACCGTAGCTAAACATAGTATTGACGTACAAGGTCACCCCCCAATTAAACAACGTCCCCGACGGTATGCGCCTAAAGTCCTGCAGATTGCGTACGATGAGATAAACCGTTTGTTGCATGAAAATATCATCGAGGAATCGGAAAGCGCGTGGTGCAGCTGTCCGCTTTTAGCGCCAAAAGCCAACGGAAAGTTTCGGTTTTGTATAGATTACCGGAAACTTAATTAAATTACGCGAAAAAACGCGTACCCCATGCGACTTATGGATGATATTCTGGACAAATTGCGCCGGGCGAGGTATATATCAAAAATCGACCTCAGTGAGGCCTATCATCAAATCCTCTTGGATGAGAACAGCAAGGAATACACAGCCTTTGCTGTACCCGGTAGAGGGTTATATCAATACGTGCGCATGCCCTATGGACTGACCAACGCCCCAGCTACATTCCAGACCATCATGGACCAAATTATTAAACCGGAGTGGGAACCATACGTATACACATACATGGACGACATTATCATCGTCACAGAAACGTTCAAAGAGCACGTCAAGTGGCTGACAATTGTTTTAAAGGCATTAAGGGAGGCGAATCTCGTAATTAACCGAGAAAAATCAGAATTCGGGTGTGGAGAAGTTAAGTACCTTGGATACGTGGTGGACGGGAAGGGACTTAGGACAGATGTTGACAAAGTCCGGCCAATCTTAGAATATCCCGCACCTACCAACCTCAAACAACTTAAGAGATTTATAGGAATGATTGGATGGTATTCCAGGTTTATTCCCGATCTCGCCGAAAAGAAATCGCCCTTAACGAAGCTAATGTCCAAAGACATGAAATGGCAATGGGCTGAGGAGCAGCAGTCAGCATTTGAGAGCCTCAAACAAGCTCTAACCGAAGCCCCTGTCCTATCGAGGCCCGACTTTACGCAACCGTTCGTCCTACAAACTGACGCCAGTGACTATGCTGTAGCCGCAGTGTTAACCCAAACCCTTGAAGGTGAAGAACACCCGATATGTTATGTCAGCCGCACGCTAAGCAAACCGGAACGTAATTACACCGTAACTGAGAAGGAATGTTTGGCTGTGCTGTGGGCTGTAGATCGATTAAGGGGATATTTGCAAGGGGAACGGGTAACAGTAATTACTGACCACAGCAGCCTGTTATGGCTCAATAGATTGAAGGACCCAGTAGGGAGATTGGCTCGATGGAACACTGCGTTGCAGGCATACGACTTGGAGTTTGTCCATAGAAAAGGTAAACTACATCAAGTTCCAGATGCCCTATCCCGTGCCCAAGAAAATTCAGTCGCAGTAATTACTCCCGATGCCGAGCAAGTACGTGATGAATGGTTCTTGAAGCGAGTCAAGGGGGTGCAGGCTGCTCCACAGAAATTTGCAAACTGGAAATATGAGAATAGAGCCCTATTCTTCCACAAACCAAACCCTATCGTTAGTTCAACGATGGAGGACCTCGACGAATGGAAAATCGTCCTACCAAAGGAACACCGCGTCCAGGCACTATACGATGCCCACGATGCCCCCCAGGCAGGTCACCTAGGAGTGGAGAAGACCTATGCTCGTCTCGCCAACTATTATTATTGGCCGGGTTATTTCCAAGATGTGGTTCAGTATGTCCGGGAATGTCAAGAGAGATATTTCAGGACCAAAACCTCCATCGAAGAATGGGCACCGATATATCTTGATCATCCAGGACTTATTTACGAAATATGTAGAGTTAAAAGCACTCCGGAAGGCAGACGGAAAAGGCATCAGGAAAGCGGTAGAGGAGCTAGTATTGAACAGGTGGGGAAAACCGAAATACATCTTAACAGATAACGGCACCAAATTTGTCAACGGGGAACTGAAAGAAATGTGTAAAAATTATGGCATTGAACACTCAACCATCCCACCATACCACGCACAAGCCAACCCGGCAGAGCGTGTCATTCGCACCTTGAACCCGATGATAAACTCGTTTTTGGATAAGGATCACCGGCTGTGGGATATACACCTACAAGAGTTTGCATTTGCAATGAACACGATGGAGCAAGCGTCCACGAAACTCACCCCGGCGTTCCTGAACTTTGGCCGAAATCCTCCACCTGTAGCTCTTCCGAAACGCGACACACCAACTGCACCATTAGACCTAACAAATACCTCCTTATGGGCCGATAGGGTAAGCCACTTAGAAATGATTAGGGATTTGGTAGGGAAGCACCTTGAGTTAGCGCGAGAGAAGCAGGTGAAATATTATAATCGGGGGCGAAGGGCAGAATCATTTGCATTGGGGGACAGTGTGATGCGGAGAAATCACGTACTATCCTCAGGAACCCAGGGATTTGCCGCGAAACTCGCACCCAAATTTGTGGGTCCCTGTATAGTAACTCAATTGCTCTCGGACGTAGTAGTGGAAGTAAAGGATACCGCGACAGGAAAAGTAGTAAAAACTCATATTAATGACCTCAAGCGGTACACACCCCCACGCCATTCATTGGACAATGAATCTGAAGTGAGCTATATCCCTACAGACCCCAATCATGAGAGGACAACGAATCCGGCGCCAACCAACTGGACGCAAGGCATGGGCAGATACATCGAGGCGAGGACGGGATCCGCAGCTCGACGACCTGTACCGCGAGCCAAGTGGAGAAAAGATGAGGCAACCAGGCAGAGTCATTCCCCAAACACGATTGGTCATCCAATCAGGGCCACCTACGGAGAGGAGACCACAGCCCAGGGCACCGATCCCGACCGACGGCCAGTTACCCGGTCCCAGAGCCGAGGGGCCACCCACACCAAGGGAGGTAGATGTGGTTCCTCCCCCCCCAGGGTATGACTTGCCACCACCGATCCCGACTCCGGCGCCCACCAGAATCACTGCACGCCAGATCCGCCCCGACCCGGAGCCGGTAGGCAGACTGAGCCCCAGGATGCTGGAGCAGCTCTTGGAGATTGCCGACACCCCGGCGGAGGGACCTCGGCCAGTAGAGGACATGGAGACGATCCAGTCGGTGCTCAGGCAGATCCACCTAGCACAACGAGGATACGTGCCCCTGACAGCATCGGCGCCGGCCTGCCCACCCCGACGAGCAGTACCACCATCCCTGCAGGTGATTCCGGAAACGGCAAGGATTCCACGACTCATGGACATGCGGGTAACTTGGCCAAGGGGAATGCCTGGACCCCCACCGTTCACCCAAGAAGCGGACCTCCTGGGAGAGGAGACGGTGCCGACTCCGGAGGCCATATCTGTTCCGAATCTGGGATGTTGGAATTGCGGGAATCTGGGGCATCGTTACGCACAGTGTACGACGCGCGACCCAGCGAAAAAGTTTTGCCACAAATGTGAAAAAAAAGGGGTGAGCATCACAAACTGTCCACATTGTCGTGACCTCTGGGCAGCAGAAAGGCGAGCCTATTTGGCAAGGCAGGCAGGCACCAACATGCCACGCTGAGGAGCGTACATTGATTATCCCTACAGAGAATTTTTTTTTTTTTCTCTTCTTTCTTATTCTTTTTGTTTCGATTCCAATCCCAAATGGAGGATTTATTTTATATTACTTCTACGAATTGCTATTATTTTTATTATTAGTATTATTCTGTATTTTTTCTTTAAATATAGTCCTTTAACCTGAAAATAAAGGCTTCACAATTTATTTATCCACACGGAAGTAAATGAACGAACAATAAAACTTTATTTTATGTAAATTTTAATATTATTTTTTAAGCGCACTGAGTAGCACGGTATCACGCAACGAATTTATGTCTAATTATTTTGATTGGAACAGACAGCGGCATACAACATTGGCTTCCTTACCTAGTATAGCAAGAAATCTTTCTGTTCCCTTACGTTTGCCTACCTGTTTCTTTACTTTCCTGCCACTGCCAGTTGAAAATTTTTTTGTTTTCCTCTCTTTCCCCGTTTTTTATGTTACCAGCCAAGGTATTGACTGAGTTTGGGCACGGGGAGGTACCGAAGAGCAGGTAAGTGAAATTGTAAAGTGCGAATAGCACTAGAGCACTGACGGTGGGAGCAGGAAAGAGCCCTTACGGCTCTGTCCAATCAAAAAGGACAAAGTCATTTTTTTTTGAGTTATGTATGTAAAAAAAGTAAAGTTTTTATTAATTTAATTTTTGTGACACATCTACATGATGAGATGAACAGATAATCCTGCCCCACCGGATAGGCACGTAGTTTTTTTTTTGTTGATTATAATATCGCGCAATTTTCACTGCATTCTTAATTTCCTGTTTCAAAAAAAAAAAAAAAAAAGTTTTTTTTTGTTGTTGTTTGATTTATAATTTGATTGAGTTAAGGCACTGTTATCTATTGCTGCAGTCAGTTTCTTTTATTTGTTTTTATATCCGACACCCAGGAATATATCGATACTGGTTGTCGTAAACTACTTTTAAGTTCAATTGTAAGCACAGGCGAGTGCACCTGCACCCTGCCATCCGACAGTAGGGAATGCTAATAACTAGTGTTTACACTGACACCACACACAATACCGTGACAGTACACCGCTCGTCACACCAACAAGGCCGTTAATTAAGGCCGACCAGTATTTCCTGCTGAATCCTGAAGAAGTAGACGATCTGCTACACTATACGCAAACAAATACTCTACGTCATCCTACACATCCGTCCGGATAGGGCAATTAGCTAGATTCGAACGCACACCTTATAGGACATAAAAATCCGGGTGAAACCAGGGTTTGCGAAGGGGGATTTGTGACGTGACGAGTCACCGTCACAGTCAGAATACCGGTTTTGTGATAGCAGACAGGAGGAGAGGCGGTACAGTGCGCACTACCCCTACCTTATCCCAAACCCATACATAGGTATCCATCCCTACTATGGGCAACACAACCGATTCCCGACTGTGGGTAACACCTGGTGTGTGTGTGTGTGTAACAACGCAACACACACCTGTGTAAGTGGCTGAGGTGCCAAGGCAGCACGGATCAGCGGGCCGGGAGGAGAGACACTCTCTCTCTTGTCTGCTCACCGTAAAGTCGTACTCTGATATACGTCGGTTGAGTTTTGCGTAAGCTAGTGAGGCGAGCTCGGTATCAGGTGACAACAGGAGACGCAGCCACGGCTACCTGTTGCTGACCCGACCGGTTGCAGGCGTATACACGCGGCTTCTGCTGGGACTCGTGCCATCCGAGTGCTGATACCTGCCAGACGGATCTCCCAGTGCCCGTGGTCAAGTTGCGGTGTACCTCGCCATAGGAGTGTTAACGGTAGGCCTGTGTCCCTTAATCCTGTCCCTACCGTAAGAGCACTGTGCCGAACAGCAACTGCCGGATCCACAGGGCCGAATTGTTAGTTGATAGGTCTTGTCGGATGGCTGGACGTTGACATTCTTTTGTATGTCATACATAGTCATTGTCAGAATAAACGCATTATCTTTGTAGATAAATAGATGTGTTTTCCTTAATTGTAGGTGTTTGAATGCCAGCTACCCACCTATCCTACTGGCCCTTAAGGATAATTATTAATAAATATAAGATGAACAGCGTCTTGCTGCTGACTGCAAGGCGAGCAAGACGCGACACATCACAATATATATAGCCGAGTGAAATATATATGTTCATCAGAAAATTAATACATATAGATTTAAATGCATATAGATGTTTTTCTTATTGTACATAGATGTTAATATATTTTAAAAATATTTTTATTTTAAAAAATATCTGCAGCGACTGGGATTTGAACCTTCATCCTTGAGCTTTCGAGTCAGGCTCCTCAACCACTAGACCACGGGACATGATGTCCGTGCGAGTGTGAATAGAGTACGTGTGGGAGCGTTTACTGTTCATCATACACACAATAAAGTTAAAAAATTAAAAGGTTTTCTGTGGACCACGGTATTAACAACGGATAGTTAGTCGATTCAAAATTAATTGTCGGCACGAATCAATTTTTAACCCTGATAAATCAAATAATATGTTTCTCTCAATATTTACATTCGTATAGCCTTAAATTTGAAACTCAATAGGCGTATATACCTATATACATCTTACGAAATTACTTTCAAACATAGTAATTTTTATTATACTGAATAGCAATGCAGTGGAATGAGAAATTTTACTATGTCACATAGCAAATTCTACTTTAGAATGAGGTACATTTCAAAACGATTACAATAATAGTAGTTTTCCTACGAGTTTGAAAAGTCTCTGTTTGCGAACCGAGAGGTTTGCGGCCCGAGCCGAAGGCGAGGGACGTAACGAGGTTCGTAAAGGAGACTTTTCGAACGAGTTCCGGAAAACTGCTTTTTCGCCCGAGGAAGTACCAGCCTCCCTTCCAACACCACCCAAGGGCGGAAAAAATTTATTATGTCGTGTCACAAAAATTGTACTGTTACAATTTTTACTATGTTAGACATAGTAATTTTTATTATGCCGTGAAATAATTTTTGTAGTACTACTGTATAATAAAAATTGCTTGAAATATAATAAAAATTATTTGAAACGTAACAATTTTGCGTCATCAGGTGAGTATAGCTTAGCTTTTCTAAAAATATAGTAATTTTTAGTACAGTTGTAATACTTTTTTTAACACTACTTTTCTCAGAGTATGATAAAAAATTTTGAAAAAAACGCATAATTAACGGAACAGTCCATAACTATGGCTGTACTTGATATTTTTGACTAGAAATTGATGAGTTAACTCAGAAGATGGTAAAAAGTATGTGGTTCAATTTTGAGAAAATTCTGAAACATCGACTCAAAATCGCTCACAGAATTTTTTCATTTTACCTACATATTACATAGTGTTAGATACGTAAACACTTGGATTTTCTCCAACAGAAAGTTTCATATATTGACAGCCGTATAGTGCTGGATCATTCTTTCTTTACACCAGGTCTCTATAGGATACCTAAGCAGCCTACCGATGATATCTACGGAAACAAGATAATGGAGTTTAGTGGAGGCTCTCCTTAGGTATTATAAATAGCCGTGTACTTAACCATACAAAAAACATCTTTTTTCGTATATACATCATGCATGTATAATCAATATTATTGCTACAAAAATAGTACAGTGAGCAGCCAGAATCGAGTGATAATTAATGTGGCTTGGGTGTTCAGTGCTAAAAACTCATAAGCCAGCTGATTTCTAAAGCCAAATTGTTAGCTGATTTTTTGACTGTGCGAAAAAATACAAGTTCCATTAGTGTAAATAATATAAGTCCCAAAGTAAAAAAATTTTTTTTTGCGATTGTTAAAACCATGCATTCTGGGACTTTTACAGTAAAATGAGAGAAGTGAAAACTAAGATGTTCGAAAAATTTTCGATAGCAATATACTTACAACTTTCATGCTTTAAAAAAAATTAAAGTCCTATCAGTGGCAAAAATACAAGTCCCAAAAAAAATAGAAGTCACTTAAATGCGAATCAGTATTAGTCCCGACTACCATAAATATAATTTTCATGGTGAAATGTATGCGTTTTGGAAAATTTGTAGTTGATTCAAAGGGTGCATAACAGTATAGTATTTTATTCCTCCACCGAAAGTCAGACTTTTTTTCACTGATTTCAGAGGGAAAAGTGCAACATTCTCTCAGTTTTAAAAATCGCATTTACTACCTATAGAAAAGTATTTTTCCGTCCTTCGCGTAGTTTGTACTCCCGCGTTTAGCTCAGGGGCCAATTTCCACGCGGATGACGTTACAATACTTTCCTTAATAGCAGAAAATGCGATTTGTAACAGTCAAAGATAAGTAGGGAGATTACCAGCGCCTATGGTAGAGAGTGTGTCGCTTATTTTCCACTGTTTTGAGCGCCCCATCGCGGCAAATCAGCTGAACTATACACACGTTTCAGCAGCGGAGGAGAAGACCAAATTGTGCGTACGATAGGTACCTAGTAGAGGGGGAAGGAATATCTGCGTATACACGGGTATGGCTATATATGTTTTGTATTCTAGCTGCCTCGGCCTCGGCTCTCGGCTCCCGGCTCTTGCAGCTCTCAGCTCTCGCATGCATGCGTATACCTATATCTATTCCTGATGTGATGTTCCCTCAAAAGCGGTTTTTAACGTTGGACAGTTATTATATGTCCGGTCATATATTACTCATTAAATGTGTATTAAATACTTGCACAGCTAAATACTGTATTTTCCTCGTATAAAATAAAAAATTGAGTAATAAAAACTTAAGCCCCGATATTCAATGTATTTTCTTGAAACTTGATCTTTATAAAATGATCATTTTTACAACTTGAATAATTTATGTTTTTATAGATTTATAAAAATTTAGCACATTAAAAATATCAGAATAATATACACACGCTTCACTTTGATTTTTAAGTTTATTTAATAGAGAATGACTTTTCTGTAATTCAAATGTCATTCTTCAACACATGTAACTTTTCTAATAAGAATAAGTAACTGTAAAAATATTTAGAAAAATGATAATTCTACTTGTAGGTCAAACTTTAACACAATCATCAATATAAAGAAAAAATAAACTAATACTTAAACTTAAACTCTGGAGCTTTACGATAAACATGTGTCACTTTAAGTGCTTAGGGGAACAGTGCGTTGGTAGTCGAGGTAGCTAAGTACCGCGTCGTCTACTTTTGCTTTGAGCATTCTGGGGTTCAAATCTCGCCTGCAGCAGAATTTTGTTTTTTTTTACGTTTCTTTTTTTTTTTTTTTTTTTTTTATGGTAGTACAAACCTTTTTTTCAATAATAGTATTTAATTTTTATGTATATGTTGCATAACGACTACGCTTTGTAAATTCATTCCTTGTAAAGTTGGGTGATTTTGTTAGATATTTAAATTTTTTAATAAAAATATAATATCAATAGTGGGAAAAATGCTAATTACCATTTTATCCTCTTTTAGATGGCTATAAAACTATTATTGATGAAGTTAAAAATCATCCAAAAGTAGTTAAATAGTACTAAGTTATTTTACACTATTCTAACAAAATGGTTATGATCTCACTTCGATGAGGATCACACCTTTTACAACCTAATTAATAATTGTGTAAAACTTATTCAAACAATTAATTAAACTATTAGAAACCAGGAAAATTTTTTAAAACACTTTTTATCAAATGATTTTTCATTGCTATTCTAAGTTAAACACGAGTTTATTGATAAAACGCTCAGTTAACTGGAGAGCAAAGTATGGCATCGCTTAACATAAGGGAAACCATGAAAACATTAGTAAGATAAAAGGCAAGGTATTAAATATTGAGGACTTACAAATTTTTTTCCTATTTAAGATCTAAATTTTGCCTATTATATAGATATAACTTATGTTGTACAAGTTCTTAGACTAATTTTAATGATTCAGATCAAAAAGTTGTTTTTAAATCCATACGGCATTTACCAAAAAAATTAAATTTATAGTACCTTATAATTTTATCGGAGCCATAATTGTGACCACTTATTAATCGTCTATATTTTGTTTAAAAAATTTTAAATCTATTAAAAGAGTAGTCTGAGTATGTCTCATGGTGTATACATGTCATAAAATGTATGTAAAAAAATGTATTGTCAAACTTGTCTGATTGTAAACCCTCAGCTGAGACATTCAGCCCAAATCTAACAACAAAATTGCGGCCTATTTAGATCATAACTACTTAAGTTAATCTTAAAACTTGATAACATGTATATGCGTCCGCGTTCACAGACAGAGTTCTATTTCTCGTCAAAATTCAACTTTTTTGTACTGTACGTTTTGCTGCAGATAGCAAATAATGCAGACGCTTTATAATGCAAAATAAACATAAAAACAGTCAAAAAAGATTTTGTATCTGTTACAGAAATAAATTTAAATTCTACAACAAAGTATTGAATACAAATTTTGTTGAGTTTATAAAAAAGAAACTTTTGAAAGTAATTTTATTTTTTTTAAATATCTTCTGAACGATTTAATCGCCAATAATCGTTTCTAAATGGCTGAAAAATCGTTTTACACCATTTAGTTGAAAAAAAGCAGTGATGTTTTTCTTTGTTTATTTTTTAGAAACAATACTTAAATAAGATTACCACCTAAACAATGAAATATAATGCGTTCAACAAACGTGGTCTTTAGATATCTTGAGTATAAAAAGTACTAGTTTGATTTCTGGGATAAATAATAATGATAATATTCATAATAATAATAACATTAATAACAATAATAATTAAAAATATTTCGAGTAGAATTTCTATAAAATCATTTAATGGTCTGCTGAGAAACTAGTGATTTCTCGAATGAATCGTAGTAGGTATTGAAAAAAAAATCTCTATCAATTACTTAGCTCTCAACTTTTTATAGATACTTTTTATTTTGTAATTTTTATGTTGCACTAAATTAGTTATACTAATAATTATTAAATCCAGGTATAATTACAGTCACTTTAAAAATAAGGTTTAGTCCTATAATTTTTGTTGGACAATATTTAATATTTGTCATTTAAAATACTTACATAATATCATAATTCTTAATTTGAAAATAATAATGATATCGAAAAAAGTTCAGCGACTTTAAAAACGGGATTAGAAACAACTAAGCTTACTAAGTATTTTCAAAAGATTGTAGAGATATAAGTATTCATGCATAAGTACACCCGAATTTACCTATATCAGATTTTATTTTTATTTTTATTGATTTATTTATTTAATTTTTTTTAATCATGCTTTTAGACAAGAACTTAATGTTGCTGTAAAGTTTTAATCATAAAATATAACACTAAAAAAATAATCAAGAACAAAAAGCAAAACTTTTTTTATTTTAACATTGATTTTCAAAGGTTCACATGTTTTAATAAAAAACAAATTGACCGATCACAAATTCTGCTGCGGGCGAGATTTGAACCCCAGAATGATCAAAGCAAAAGTAGACGACGCGGTACTTAGCTACCTCGACTACCAACGCACTGTTCCCCTAAGCACTTAAAGTGACACATGTTTATCGTGAAGCTCCAGAGTTTAAGTTTAAGTATTAGTTTATTTTTTCTTTATATTGATGATTGTGTTAAAGTTTGACCTACAAGTAGAATTATCATTTTTCTAAATATTTTTACAGTTACTTATTCTTATTAGAAAAGTTACATGTGTTGAAGAATGACATTTGAATTACAGAAAAGTCATTCTCTATTAAATAAACTTAAAAATCAAAGTGAAGCGTGTGTATATTATTCTGATATTTTTAATGTGCTAAATTTTCATAAATCTATAAAAACATAAATTATTCAAGTTGTAAAAATGATTATTTTATAGAGATCAAGTTTCAAGAAAATACATTAAATATCGGGGCTTAAGTTTTTGTTACTCAATTTTTTATTTTATACGAGGAAAATACAGTATTTAGCTGTGCAAGTATTTAATACACATTTGATGAGTAATATATGGCCGGACATATAATAACTGTCCAACGTTAAAAACCGCTTTTGAGGGAACATCACATCAGGAATAGATATAGGTATACGCATGCATGCGAGAGCTGCGAGCTGCAAGAGCCGGGAGCCGAGAACCGAGGCCGAGGCAGCTAGAATACAAAACATATATAGCCATACCCGTGTATACGCACATATTCCTTCCCCCTCTACTAGGTACCTATCGTACGCACAATTTGGTCTTCTCCTCCGCTGCTGGAACGTGCGTATAGTTCGGCTGATTTGCCGCGACGGGGCGCTCAAAACAGTGGAAAGTAAGCGACACACTCTCTACCATAGGCGCTGGCAATCTCCCTACTTATCTCTGGTAACAGTAAGGTCAATAATAAAAAGGTAAGTTATATTTTCTTTATTAGTGTCGAAATATACTATTTTTTTTAATTTTGGCAAATACGTATTCCGTTGGAGCGAAAAAATATAAATTTCAGCCAAATAAAATTTTAGTTTTCATTCCAAAATTTTTTACGGTTTAAGGAGTTTTACGTTGATTGAAATGGTTAAAAAAGTCATGCTTACTTGCATTTAATAATTATAAGTATCGTTGGTGCGAAGAAAAAAACAACAGTCCTAACATCACGAAAAAAAAAAGTTCCTACCGCAAAAGATTAAGATTTCCATAGTGAAATTTTTGCATTTCAAGGAATTCGTCATTTAAAAATACGGTCCATACGATTAATTTTTTTTCCTACTTTACAAATCGCAAGTTCCATTACAGCGAAAAAAAAAACAATTTAGTAAGCTATGAGTTATCAATTGAAATAGAATATATGAAATTAAGCTATCTGTTAGAAAAAATCAGCTGATAAATTAGCTGAAGATGCCAAACTGTCAGCAGATTTTTTTTACATGAAATTTTTTTTCTTTCTAACTTTTTTGTACTCTTAATTATAATTTATTTGTATCAAACAATTTGGAGCAAATAAGTAAGTTGATATTAATACCATAAAATTAATATTTAAAAAAAAGTCATAGTATCTTATTATTAAAAAAAAACGTAAGTCCCAATTGAAACAGTTAATTTTTGCGTTATAAAAACATTGTGTTTCTTAGCTATTTTGAATTACTAACAAATACTTTTAATGTGTAATTAAATTAAGGTTATAAATGGTGAAAATTTAAAGTTCTGTGATTATGAAGAAATACAAGTCCCTGTGAGTGCAAAAAGTTACAAGCTGTGATCAAAAAATACAAATTTTCAGGAAACACAATATGCGTTTTTAGGCATTTAATATATATTACAAAGATTCAAAAGTGTGATTTTTTCGGTTTTATTTCTGAAAAGTTCACAAGTTCCTCGATCACAAAAAAGAGTTCCACGAGTGCATAAAATTACAAGTCTTAGAAAATGAGAAAATTAGAAGACATGATAAAAAAAGTTTAAATTTTTTGAAAAATTTAAAGTGCCGCAGGTGCAAAGAGTTTCAAGTTTTAAAAAAAAAATGATATTTGTAGTACACGAAATTCTTATTT
Source organism: Copidosoma floridanum (assembly GCF_036245765.1). Lineage (NCBI taxonomy): Eukaryota > Metazoa > Arthropoda > Insecta > Hymenoptera > Encyrtidae > Copidosoma > Copidosoma floridanum. Next base: position 2,644,250 of record NW_028321890.1, on the reverse strand, counting down.
TAAGATATGTTAAGACGATTATAAATAATAAAGTTTATATTTTTTGGGATTTTATTCTGAAAAATATACAACTTTCAGAATCACGAAAAAACAGTTTTACGATTCTGATTAAGACATTATGATTTTGAAATTATAAAGAATACACACTTTAAATTATTTGAAGTCTACTATAAATACCATAAAAGGTTGGTTTTTTTGATTTTGATAAAAAAAGTTGACAAGTTTCGCCATCAAGAAACAGCACAAGCCCGACTCGTTCAAAAAAATTACAAGTCCAAATGATAAAAACTAAACTTTTAATCATACATAATTTGCATTCGAAAAATACTTTTCTCTATTGTGTTACATAGGATTAAGAAGCTGGTAAGGAGGTGCGTCACGAAAAGAACTTAACTCGTTGGTCAATTATTTACTAGCTTCTTGAAGGCAGAGGAGTGTGTGTGTTTCGCGCGGTGTTTTCTACTCATCGTTCGGTCTCTTGCCTAAGAGACGCTCGAGTGCTCCGATTCGTGTCTCGCAGGGCCTTATATAAGCTCGTTCCTCCTATTGGTGTCCTTTACTAGCGTAGGCTTGTTGTTACTAGGGTGAGTCAGTATGATATGCCCAGCATATCGTACGTAACAATTGTTTTAATTAACTTAGAATTCGCTATAAGGAAAACTTTTTACAGTAAAAATTTTGGATTTTTTCCTTTGGGACTTGTATTTTTTCGTGCTTCTGGGAGTTGTATTTTATTAACTTAATAAAAATTTTCAAGCAATTGTTTGACGGTCAGCTTAAATGTTTTTAACTATTTTATTTTTGTTTTCAGTTTTAATAAAAACTTAATGTTCATTACATCGTTTATCATAAATTATTATTTTTATCATTGAAACCAAAAAAAATAATGTATAACACAATACATGCCCAGAAAAGAAATAATGCAAATATAACAAGTAGGCTCATTCATAAATCAATAAAAATGTTTATCGTGAGAACAATATCTTACTAAAAAAATTTGAAATAAAACTATGCATCAATTCCCTTAAGTTAAAAGTTAGTATTATCTTTGAAGAGTGATGAGTTTTTTTTTATCTCCGGGAATTGAATTTAAAGACTATTTTTAAGTTATACTTACAACGCCAATACTTTCAGTCAATTCAAATGCTAATTAGCAAGCCATTTATGAGCTATTATTATATAACTTATATCTAATACAAAATTTTTGAATTACTTATGCTTTTTTTAAGGAGGTTTAATTCCTTGCTACAGTCCCTGTAGGGCTCTTTATAGTTTGGTATATTGTCTGTTTTTCTAGCTCTCCTGTGTAAACATAACCTTTTGTAGTTTTTACCTTCCTTATTAATTAATTTCTTTTGTCACTAGTACCCTCGAGAAGTTCAATAAAATTAAGTATAATAATTAGATACTTTTTTATCATTGGTAAAATTTTCACTAAATATTCATAGTTAATAGATAAAATAAATGCAATAGAAGTGCTCAAAAAGATGATAGCCCATAAGTCTACATGTAAGAACTAGCCTAATATAAATATTAATTACTCGGCTCCGAGGCATCCTCATGCCTTCGAATTTTGATAGTGCCATTTTTGTGCCTTTATTCATTTGTAAATAAATTTTCATCGATTTCTCATTCCTAATTCTGTAACCGATAGAACTCCCTTAAATTTTTCATAGGTCAATACATAAGTATCTATTTCTGCATTTGATAATATATTCTAGTAAATGGTTAAAACTCACACATCTGAATTGAAGATCCCAAATAAGTAGGGTAATAAAAGGGGTAAAACAGCTGCCAATATACTTAGGTAATTAAAATTACGTAGTGAAGCTCCAAATCTAGTTGTCCAAAAAATTATGGTGACTGGGTTAAGGTGCACATTCTTTCCAGCAAAAAATTCTAATATAAGAAATCTGGCTGTGTTGCATGGCAACTGGAAATTCTGTTCAAGGATAAATCTAAATCAAGCAACGAGGAGAAACGCATTTTATTGTTAAAGTTTTTAAATTTTAGTGTAAATGATTAGTAAACACGTATTTCCGTCAATTGATTTTTTTATAATTATTCATATTTTTTCAAAGAGGTTTCATCAATAGTTTTGCTAGCAGCCCGACGGTTGGAATACCAAATGCAGAGTGAAAAAAACTTACGCAGTTTTTGGGTTATTGGATGGTAAATTTATAAGTTGGATGATAACGACGAAGCAGATAAAAAACAACATTATTTGAGAACAATGTTGTACAAGGCACTTCGTTATTCTTCGAGTCACTTAGTAACGAGATACCATTGTTAGAGGGATACCTCTTAGTTTTTATATTCTGGCTCGCACTTCATTTTTAATGAAACATTTAATTACTATGCATTAAATGATTTATTTTAAAATATTTTTTTTATTAAATAGATTTATAAATAATACATTTAATTATATAATATGTTTGGAAAAACTAAAAAATTATTTTTTTAGAAGTAGCTTTTCTGTATATTAAGTGTTGGGCGGATAAATCAACTTCACTCGCCCTTGTGTGTTTTCTTTCTAAAGTCAGTTTATTTATTTCGGTACAAGTAGAGTGTCAAGCGAAAGAACACTGTGTAGACGAGACAAGACGTAGGAGAGGAAAAAACGATGATGCCGTGTTGACTCTTCAAAGACGACTGACTCCAGACGCGCCCACCGCTCGGAGGGCGCCACACACCCTGCTCCCGCTAGATACCTCTCCAAATGCAGGACGGGCGATTGGTTGGTGAGACCGGGCAATTCAAATACTGGCAAGACAGTGGTCCGGACGGGGGTTAAACATCCCGCCCACCTTGTTCCTGGAACAAAACAGTAGTCCCGCCCGCCGTACGCGTGTCATCTGGACCACTGTGGACGGGTAATGAAGGACGCCCACTCGTGGTCTCGACCGGCAGGAGTGCGAGCTTGGTGACTGGTCGGAGGTATTCGCCAGTGGAGGTTCTGATGACGGCGGCTCGAACTAGCCCGTCGTGGCCCGGGTGCACACGGAGGATCCGTCCAAGAGAGCAGCGGCCGACCACGGAAAGAAAGGTAGGATCGAGGACAGCTACGACGTCTCCAACGGCGAAATTTCGGCGTGGCGTGGCCCACTTAGGGCGCTGCTGGAGGGTGTTAAGGTATTCCCGGCTCCAGTGCGTCCAAAACTGAGCTCGAAGGCTGCGCACAAGCTCCCAATGGGCAAGCCTGTCGGGGCACTGCTCTGCAGGAGGGGCCTCGATGATAGAGTTTAGAGGGGCTCCGGTAATAAAATGGCCGGGCGTAAGCACTTCGAGGTCATCGGCTTCTCCAGAGAGTGGGACCAAGGGTCGACTATTAAGCACCATTTCGATGCGAACTAACACTGTTGATAGCTCCTCGTAAGTGAGGTGTCGGCTACCAATGACACGTCGGAGGTGTCCCTTGACGGACTTAACGCTGGCCTCCCAGAGACCGCCAAAGTGAGGAGCTCCAGGCGGAATGAAGCGCCAATCGATACCTTGGTTAGCCAGGGTCCCAGTGATGAGCTCGCCCTCCAGCTCAACCTGCTGCAGTGCTTCCCGGAATTCGTGGTCAGCTCGACGAAAACAGGTAGCGTTGTCGCTCCATAGCTCGGATGGATGGCCTTGGCAACCAGAGAAGCGCGTGAGAGCAGCCAAGAACGAGGCAGCAGAGAGATCTCCAACCAACTCGAGGTGCACGGCCTTCGTGGTCAAGCACACTTAGAGGGCGATGTACCCCTTTGAAGTGTGGATCCCTCGTCCTCTGGTGGCGAGGATGTCAAAGGGACCTGCATCGTCAACTCTAGTACGACCGAAGGCGCGAAAGGGTGTGACCCTGGACCGAGGAAGGGGGGGCCATCTGTTGAGACGCAGGCCGTACTCGCAAGCGAGCGCAAAGGAGACAATGCCACAAAAAAGTCTTGATTCGACGGGTACCACCAACGATCCAGGCGCGTCTTGCAACGTAAGCGCTGGTGACCCTGAAACCTCCATGCAACGCGCGAGAATGCACCCAGGACAAGACGAGGCGAGATAGGTTGCAGGAGCCGTGGATGATCGGAGGATGCTGCTCATCGTAGGTCAGCGCAGAGTGCTGAATCCGCCCGCCAACCCGGAGGACTCCATCAGTGTGGATAAACGCAGCAACGGAAGCTAGTGGATGATTCTTCGGGAGGGGACGCCCGAGTCAAAGGAGTGAAAGCTCCCTCGCGAAGGCGCGCTCTTGACTTAGACGAACGCATCTCTCAGCTCGATCGCGGTCAAGAAGGGCGTCACTGGCCGGTCATGTGTCCGACCGAGGCGAGCACGAACCCATCGGCGCGAACGGGCAAGAACCCGGAGCAAGGTACCAAGGTCGGAGAATCGATCGAGCAGATGGGCTTCGGGCCGCTGGACGACGCAGCAGGTTACAGGCATCGATGGCTGTGTAACCAAATCCTCTTGCGGCCAACACTCCGGGCCATTCGACAGCCAGGCTGGACCATGCCACCACGAGCTCTGTACATGAAGTTGGCCGGCATCAGCGCCGCGGGACGCGACATCAGCTGGATTTGATGAGGTTGGCACGTAGCGCCAGATGTTAGACGGTAGTAGCTCCTGGATGTGGGCAACATAGTTGTCGACCAAGGCATTCCCTGTGGGCTCCACGGAATGAAGACAGCGCAGGACAATTTGGGAGTCAGTCCACGCACGGCAGTTTTCGATAGGGACACCGAGCTCCGTTAATGTCAATTGAAGCAGCTTGGCTGCGAGTAGTGCGGCTCGGAGCTCAAGACGAGGTATCGTCATCCGAGGCTGGGGCGAAGAAGCTGGCTTTAGAGTTGGGATTGGAACGAGCTTGGTTTTAGCCAAAAGAATGTGTCAGTGCACTAAGCCTGTAGAGTCGGTAAGTCGAGAAAAAGTTACAGCTGCCATGGCGCGGCGGCTTGCATCGGAGAAGGTATGGAGCTGCAGATCCAAATTGGGCGACCATCCAATCCAGCGTGGGATAGCAAACCCGTGGATCGCCTGAAGCTCGGAGGCGAAAGCTGACCACCGGCGGGCCATTGACGGTGGCACGACCTCATTCCAGTCGAGTCCAGCGCGCCATAAATCGTGGAGCAGAAACTTGGCGTTCAGGATGGTAGGGGCCAGCCAGCCACACGGATCAAAAAGCCGTGCCAGAGCGGCAAGAATTGTCCGCTTCGTGTCTTGAGCCTGAACTCGGGGAGGAGTAAGACGGAAATGGTCTGAGGCTGGATCCCAGCTAACACCGAGTTCACTCACAAAGCCATCAGTGGCTAGCTCTTGCCAAGTGGAGCGAAGGCGCTCTTCTTCTGGGAGGTCGTCTAAAAGCTCAGGCACGTTTGCTACCCATTTCCTCAACGGAAACCCTCCAGCTTGCAACAGGCAGATAAGCTGGTTTCGGAGTTCACGTGCGGCATCGAGGTTGTCAGCGCCGGATAGGATGTCATCTGCATAGAGATCACGCATGGCAGCAGTTGCAGCTCCAGGCCACCTGTGGCCTTCATCCTCGCACAATTGCTGGATGATCCGCAGTGACAAGTAAGGCGAGCAAGAAACGCCGTAAGTGACTGTGAGCAGCTGATAGTGTGTTGGCGGAATGCTTGGGTCGGGGCTCCACACGATGCGTTGCAGGTCAACGTCTTGAGGGTTAACTTGAATCTGGCGAAACATCATCCGGGCGTCGGTGCAGAACGCGAAGCGATGTCGACGCCAGCGTAGCAGGACCGTTGGCAAGGCTGCCTGGAGCCTCGGCCCGGTGTGCAGGGCATCGTTGAGACTGTAGCCACTCGAGGTCGCGTGCGAGGCATTAAAGACGACGCGCAGCCTTAATCCTCGATCCCCGTGCTGCCAGATGCCATGGTGCGAGATGTAGTACACGGGACGAGTCGGCGCGGAGACCAGAGCATCGGACAATGGCCTCATATGGCCCAGCGCGACGTACTCGTCCATGAATCGAGAGTACTCGATGGCCATATCTGGGTTCCGATGAAGGCGAGCTTGCAGGGACCTCAAGGATGCTCGGGCACTCTGTAGACTGTCGCCGAGGAGATGGAGGGCGTCCTGCTTCGAGGGAAGCCTCACTATGTAGTGACCATCCTCGTCGCGCCGATGGTCGGAGAAAGTCCGCTCGCATTCAATGTCAGCGGACGCCTGACGGCGTGCCTGTGGGAGGTCCTCGATCTCCCAAAAGCGTTGCAGTAGGGAGACAAGTTCCTGATGCCAGGCTGGGGCAGCTTCGTCTCGTAGGGTTGAGCAGGAGAGAACGGAGCTTGATGAGCGTCCGGGCGCCCGGCCCGTGAGAACCCAGCCCACGACTGTGCGCTGACCAAAGATCTCACCATGCTACATGGACTCGGGTTTGAGCAGACGAGGATAAACGTCAGCGCCGAGGAGAAGTTCAACCTCGCTCGGCTGATCGAAGGTGAGATCTGCGAGGTCAATGGATTCCCAAAGCTGCCGGACTGATGGATCCAAAGACATTGCAGGGGTGTAGAGCCCGAGGCGATTCAGACACAGGGCTGACATCGTGATCAAAGTAGTGTTGTCTCGTGGCACGAGGTTGAGCTGCGCTCTCACCGTTGACCGGACAATAGGATGGCCCCCGAGTCCGGAGAGGCTGATGGTATACGTCTCCATTGGCGCCTCAAGTCGGCGGGACACTCGCGCTGACACTACGGTGACCTCAGAACACGGATCAAGGAGCGCTCTGATAATTACTGTGCACCCGGTGTGGCCACTGAGCTGAACAAGGGCGATTGGGAGCACCGCTAGTCATTGTTGGGGCTTCAGGTTGCCATCGCCGGCTTCGGAGCGAGCCTTGTCCTTGCGTTTGGCGTGCCTCGCTGGGGTAGTATCTCTCTGGCGCTCCGCGTGACGCTTCTGCCCGTCATGCAGAAGGCGTGGTGGGTGGCGCGGCAGTGTTGGCAGACGGATTTGGACGGACAATCTTTGACGGAATGCCCCCGCTTCAAGCAATTGAAACAGAGCCTTTTGCGGAACACGACGTTCTTATTGGCCGTCGCGTTTAAGCCCTGAAACTCGCTGTAGTGGCCCAGATAGTGAGCACCATGACAGGTAGGGCAGGTAAGCGAGCTTTCTTGAGCTGCAAGGGTGCGTAAGCTCTGGATGGTTGACGAGGGTGCCGTAGTACGTGAGCTGGAGGGCACAGGAGCGCGTGTTACGCGAGAAGCTTCAACAGAGCGGAGAGCGCGACACTCGCGACGAAGGAAAGACGCCAAGACAGAAAACGTGGCTATGTTAATTTCCGGGCTGGATGCCTCAAGCTTCTCCAACTCATCCTCCCAGGCCCGTCTAGTCGATGGATCCAAGCTCGTGGCGGCGAGTGAGACGAACCAATCGTCCCAGTGGTCTATAGGGCGACCTAGAGCACGGAGTTGGTCTCGATGGCGCTCGAGGGTGTCCAGAAGTGTCTGTAGACCTTCAGCGGACTCTTCCCGCATGGATTTGATGCTGCGCAACGCCAAGAGATGATCGAGCACAAGCAACCGGCGGTGCTCATACCGCGTCTCAAGGAGGCTCCATGCAATGCTGTAGTTGGTGCCAACAGTCTGAACGGTGTCGAGAGCAGCCTTGGCGTCGCCTTGAACGAGCGACTTTAAATAGTAGAAGCGCTCGACGTCGGTCAGTTGAGGCTCGTTGTGGACCAGGGCTTTGAACAGGTCGCGGAAGGACTCCCAGTCCTCCCGCCGACCAGAAAACTGAGGGATGTTGATGGACGACAGTCTTGGCCCACGACGCTGAGTGAGATCGGTTGAAAGAGCCGGGAAATTAGGTGGCTTCGGCTGTAGACGGCTGTGGTGGTCGTAGATGCAGGACTGTGCAGCAATATAGTCGGTCTCAGCTGAGGCGTACACGTTACCCGCAGCATCGGCCGTGGCGGTTGTGGCCGCTTCCAGCAGGGCTACATGGTTAGCCTGGAAGTCACGCCAATACTCGTCAAGAAGCTCGAGCCGAGCTTCGACAAGACCTAGGGTCCACTGATTATCCTGGATGTCAATGGCGGTCTGCGAGAATCGGGCGATGACGTTCCCGAGTGATCGCTGCGTCGCGAGCAAAGACGTAGTGCGGTCCTCCCTGTAAACGACAGAGAGTTCGATGTATACTCCGTTTAACGTATGTGGCGCGTACCAATACAGAGTGGCATGCGGCGCGGGCACGTGGCGGCTGCGGCAGTTCATAACCTAAATGGCGAAAATTAAAAATGGCGAATGTATTCAAATAGTTACTTTCACTGTAGATCATGAATTAATAAGTTATATGAAGATATACAATGAGTACAACAAATTGAAGATACATATGCAATAGTTCTTACAGAAGACATCGCCAAGATTTGCGTACTCGTTAAAGTGTTCGATGTAATGTATTTATGCCCAGTACCAAACATTTTAAATTATTGGTTGTCAGAAAAAACTGTATTAAACAAACAAAACCATGTGGTCTTACGTTATAAGCCAAGTGGTTTTGACTTACATTACCGCGTATGTCTTCAAAACATACCGTTATAATTAAATAACGTGGTTTTTAAAATGTATTTTATTGCACAACAAAGTTGTAAAAACTATTTTATAACTTACGACAAATCCTTATATTTTATGAGATACAACCCCTTTTTTTCACTTAACTTGTTATAGTAAGGAAATCAGTATTAATTGTTATGATACATCATATATGTCATACACACCATGTGAAAAAATTAGGGTACAAAACGTCATGACCGTTCGTTATTATTTATTTGGGAATAAAGTAATAAATTTATTCATGAGTTTTATGTAATATTAAACCATATTTGTAAGCCCCTCTTTCAACGTCACAAAAAAATCTTTAATCCACTTAGTTATGTGTACTCTATTTTTTAAGCCTTATTATTTGACACCCATAGCATGGGAGTAGCAAAAACATATGTAATTCGCCGTTTTGTATTGAGCCCCGTATTAAATGGGAATTGGCGTTTCGCTTATTATATTTATTAAATATAACACGTATTAAACCCATTTATTTAAAACATAAATTTTGAGAGAACATGAAGAAGAAGCTCGTTTGTCATACTGTAACAACCGCCATATTATATTTCTAATGACCTCACACATTTTATTGTAGGAATAAAACAGCTCTAGATAATATATGTAAAGGGGTTGTGGCGATAAATTAAACAACATCCCCGTAACTACAACAAAAATAATTAATAGATGATGTTTTTTTCCATTTTCAAAAATTTTCGTAGTCCCGATGCATATGAGGTTGAAAAATTAAAAAAAAAATTTAATTGTAATACTACCTTATTCAAAATAAAGCGGTACTACAGGATATCTTATAAGCTTTATTTTAGATATATATTATGAGTATCATATATGCAACTAAGAATAAGTATCATATAAGCGTATGAGAAAAATGCGAGCTCAACGTTAGGGACGGTGTCAGCTTAAAAAGTTGTTTTAAAATAATTGAATGATTTAATAAAAGTGGATAGTTTGGCACTGGCCAGCCTGGCAGCACTATATATTTGTTATCTGCATACTTAGATTACCACGTAAAATCCATGTAATTACATCAAGAATGCCCATCAAACGCACATGGAAGTCTACGTGGAAAGTACACTTGGAAATTTACATGCATTTTTGAGATGAGGCTGTAATACCCTCTTACCTGCGATTTCCAACTTGTCTTATTAATCAGAGGTCTAATTCACTTACTTTGACTGTGCTGCCTTCATTATCATTTTTATACTAAGGGAAAATTACTTTCTTACCTATAAGATTGCTGAATCGAAAAGTTTTGACGAATCACAGGACTCTTTCAGCCCTATCTCAGGGTGCATACATCAAATCTACATGTATCCTTCAAATGGGGAAAAGGGCCTCCTAGTGAGCTTTGAGGGAGCGAAGAGACAATATTGAGACTACTCGTCATTGGTTAATCATCATTTGAGCCTAGTGGGGACTGGGGAGTTTTATTATATGATTGCACACACACACGCACGTGTACGCACACACGTACACACACACACACACACATACGTATACGTCGTCACGGACGCGGTTTGGTTCAGTCAAGCCAGCGTCCGTGTGTTGGCACACCAGCGTACAACTGATGACATAATAGCTTTCGATGGCGGTCGTGGCTGAGCGGTCAGCGTAAAGTTTCGCGAATCCTTAGTTGATCGGATTTGAGCCCCTGCTCCGCCTATTTGGGTGAGCTACTCACTACAACATTTCAGACTCTTTAATAAATTTATTTAATAAATCGGAATTACCTGATCCCCACCTACACGAGAATCTCCAAAGCTTGTTTCGTAACAAGTTTAATTTGGTGTCAGAAGGTGGGATGTAGAATTAGAATTTCACCCAACGCGGTCGAGTGGGTAATTTGCTGAACACATCTATCATCACTCGGTTCCGTAACAAGCTTCGGGAATTCTCGTGTAGATGGGGTGCAGGTAACTCCGATTCATTAAATAAAGGGATTAAAGTGTCCAAAATATTGTAGTGAAATACTCCGCAAAAAAAAGGGAGCAGAGGCTCGAACAGGATCAACTAAGGATTTGCGAAACGTTACTCCGACCACTCAGCCACGACCGCCACCGAGAGCGGCTGTATTAATTGCACTCTTTAGAGGCGCCATTGTGTCGTCAGTTGTACGCCGGTGTGCCAACACACGGACGCGGGCTTGACTGAACCAAGCCACGTCCGTGACAATATGTGTGTGTGTGTGTGTACATGTGTATATATATAATATGTACATACCGTGATGTACATACATACAAAACAGTGTTTTCAAACTCCTATTTTTTTCCATGAGCTTCAAATAGTAGACATTGTCTCCTTACTCTACAGCTGTAAGAAAACATGTTTTCCATGTTACTTTTTTACTGTAAGAGTTATGGTATCCTCATAAAAACTACCTTTAATAAAAGTAAAAGGTTAGGCAAGTTTGACACGTTAAAAAATATTTTAGTTACACGAAAACTATTCATTCTCACTAATAGTAATCAATAGCAAATTATTCATGGTTAAATACTGCAAATTAAAAAGAAATTAAATAATGTTTGTTTATTCAATTGTGCACTTTCCCTTTCTGTTTTTGAAACGTCTTTTGATAAAGGTCATTTCTATATACCTTAGCATTAAGATTTGTTAGAATACAAAATACATTTTTAAATTTATTACAAATCACTTACATTAGAACGTAAAATCACGATGTCTTTCGCTCAAGGGGATTCTATCGGTAAACGAATTAACAATGACAATTAGATGAAAATTGGTTTACAAATAAATAAAGTCATAACAACGACACTGTGAAAATTTGAAGCCACGAGGGTCCCTAGAAACCAGGTAGTTAATATTTATGTTTAGCTAATTGTTACATGTAATCTTATGGGCTGTCGTCTTTTTAAGCACTTCTATGGCATTTACCTCGATTATTAACAATGAATTTTAGATGAAAATTATTTTAATGATGAAAAAATATCTAATGATCGTATTTAATTTTATTCAACATTTTGAGAGTACTAGTAAGAGAAGAAATTAGTTAATAACCGAAGTAAAAACTACAAAAGGTTATGTTATCACAGGAGAGCAAGAAATACAGGCGACATACCAAACTACATAGCGCGACGCATGGAGTATAGCGAGGGATTGAACCTTCTTCAGCTCTATGTAACAGCTTATCGTATTGACTGTTACAATATTATACACAATGAAAACTATAAACAGTTTTAAATGATACAACTTATGACTTGTAAAATCATTAAATCGATTTAAAAATGTTTTCATTCATGTTATACAAACTATTATTTACATAAATACTATACTTAATTTTAACAAAGCATCTGCATCAGCATATTAAGTCGGATAGATGGATGCATAATTCAGCTGCTCACTGGATTATGCTAATGATATAAAGTGTGCTTTATTATTTTACAATTACTACCAAAAAACATAACGTATGGTGAATCAAAGGATGTGCGATATCTTTATTATTATATACTGATGACATAACTTGCCAGGCTCTGTTAGTTAATATTCATGTGAACTTATACTTGGAGCTTTTACAAATGCAGAAGTTGTCATCGACATTTTTGGCATATTAAGATTTCGGCGTAGATACAAATATTTTTTATTTATCTGAATAGTTCTTATACACTTGATAAAAGTGTGCTGTTAATTTTAATATATTTTTTACATTTGCCTTATATTTTAGGGATCCAATTTGTTTTTATAACTCTACCAACATACTCCTCTCAATTTAAATGAATAAATCTAACATATGTAACTATTGACAAGTAGAAAGTGAAAAAAGACCACTGACAGTTTTATTTAATTCACAGATCACATTAAGTACCAACACCTTTAAAATACATAACCAATGCTTTACTTAGGACTCCTTTCTAATGGAATATAGTTTTCAGGATTATACTAGAAAAAGTAAGGATTTAAAAATGTGTATGTGACCAATTTAATAAACGATTTTTGTAGCGCTTTGTACATACAATTTTGAGTACTCTCCTACCAAAAGTAAAAACATCTCAAAAGACGTCCTTAAGGTAGCTCCTCACTATGAATCTACAAGAAGAGTCTAAATACTATAACACCGCTTCTAATTAGATGTGGAATTTCTTAGTTGGCTACTGCACCTGGCTGCTGCGTCTGCTCTTCGATGTAGCAGACGCCCTACTTCCAATGACTTGCAGATATTCTCTATTTTCATAAAAAAAACTCAAGAAATTGCATGGTAACATCCAAACAGCTGAATACCATTAGAAAGATTATGATTTATTTTATTTTCTCCCCCATTTTTATTAAAAACTGCAGTACTTTTGCTGATATATCATGTAACTAACGACATACATTTTACGACCCTTCATAAGAGGCTACGTTATATAGTCTATTTTCAAGTTGCTTTTTTTCAAAAACTGGGGTGGTAACGGGGTCTGAAATTTTGGGAAAAGACTTATTGTACCTTCATAAATTATCTGTCAAAAGATCATTGCATTATTCAGTGTTATTGAGGTTATTGGCCACCTTAGTCTCGGATAACATTATCATCAGACGTAGCTAAAAACATAAAGCTATCATCGATGCTTCCGTTAGGTTTTTAATTTGCAAAGTAACATCCAGATAGTAGAACTAAAGCGGGGGAGTTTAAATATTTTTCGATCGTTACGAAAAAAATTTTTTTTTGTCTCTTTTAATGAAAAAAAATTTCTAATTTCCAAAACTATTTGAACCTCCCCCCTGTTTTAGCGTTACCATCCAAGTGGTAGCACCTGTATTGCTAATAAATGGTTTCAAACCATCCTTTGTAAAAGAAAAAAAAACGTATGGGACTCGGAGTCGCCCAGTAAGAACGAAGTTCTCGCATACATGTAGGAATTACATGTATACTATAAAATACAGGGTTTCTAAATACATATGAGTTCAATATGTATTTTTTTGCGGGTTACGGCAGTATATGTCTTTTCTGTACATTTGTAATGTATGAAATGCTTGGGAACCAATGAGCCAGGAAGCAATAGTTTTTATTTTTTTAACTGAATTATAATTCTAATGGATTACTAAAAGTTCTGATTATTGAGTAAAACATATGTTATTTGGTTAATAAAAAGGAGAAACAAGTAATGAAATGCGTAGGAACTAATTTGTAAAAAAATATCGTGAGCTGTAACTCTAAAAATTCAAAATATATTGTCACAAAACGTTATAAAAACAAATGAAACAAGTCGCGTGTTATGTGTCGGTAAAACTTAAAATGGGTTCTAATTTTAATATCCAAATTTGTCACTAATTTCCTATTGGTTATGTGATTGGGGCTCCCAACCGTCCTTATACACGGGAAGTATACGGGAAGTATATATCCCATCGTAACCCGCAATACAGAACTTCGTTCTAATAATAAATTAATCTACCAGAGAATAGCTACATCGTTAACTACATCTTTGGTGACGTTATCTGAGACTTCGTTACAGACATCTCCGAGACTCCTCAGAAACATTTTTGTGACGTTTTTATATAAACTCGTCTTTAGTTACGTTACAAACGACGTCATAAAAGACGTCTTTATACTTTTGGCAGGGTCGTAACGCACACCAGTAATAAATAGAATCTGGCAAGATATGTGATCAGTATGTATAATAAAACTAACACATATCCTTTGATTCACCATACGTTATGTTTTTTGACAGTAGTCGTAAAAAAAGGCATCTTATATCTTTGGCATAATCTAGTAAGCAGCTTAATTAAGCATCCATCTATTACATTTCGACTTAAAATGCTCGTGCAGATGCTTTGTCAAAATTTGTATGATATTTATTGAAATAATAATTTGAATAATAAGAACGGAAAATAAAAATATTTATGTTAGAGTTATCTCACTAAGTACTCGTTTTAACTCGTAAGATATATTTCATCTATCGACCTAATAATACAAGAAGTATTATTTGTATTTACATCAATCGTCACCACTTGCAGAAATGATCAGATAAAAAAGTATAGGTGCCATATAATCGATGTGATGAAGAAGTTAGATATTTTCAAAAAGTTTTTGTACATTCAATCCCACTATAAAATACAAAACTTCAAATTTTTAAATTAATTCCACGACTTTGCAAGTTAAAAGTTGTATCATTTGAAACTGTTTATATTTTTCATTGTGTAATATTGTAACAGTTAATACGAAAAGCTGTTGTATAAAGCTTAAGGAAAAAACATCGTGATTTTACATTCTGTTGTAAACGATATGCCACTAATTTAATGATGTATTTTATATTATGACAAATCTTAATGCGTAGGTATACCCTATAGTTATAATTTTTTGAAAACACGATGTGAGTGCAGAAAAAATGCACAATTGTAGAAAGAAACAGATTTTTATTCGTTTTTTTTTTTTTTTGGAAATTGAAATTTTAAAATCACAACAAATTTGTTGTTGATCGCTATTAATTTCAAAAAATTCGATTATTCCGAAAAATGTTGAAAAAATGTGACAAAAATCTATTCTTATCCATAATTTTCGGTGAAGTACAAGAAAATAATTACAACAAACACGACCCACATCGGCTTTATTTATTAATTTAACAATTTATTAAAAAAGTGCAATTTTCTCTTGGGTTTTTTGCTTTTATCTTTGCCTCTAGAAGCCTTGAAAAACTCAAAACCAACTAAAATTATTGATGATGAAATTACTTACAAGAATCAATGTATCTCATCTAGCTATATAAATTATTTATAATAACGAAATTTACAAAACTAGGAGGATAATTTTTTGGTTCCCCGAAAATTAAAGCTACTATACGAACAAATAATTATAATTAATAGTTATAAACCATAAAATATTCCGATTAATATATCACGGGTCTCTGCTTGATCCTCAGACCGATCCTATTGAAAAATTGGAAGAAAACTATTAAGATTCTATAATTAAGTAAGTATTAAAAAGAAAATCTAATATTCGCCATAAAAAAATTTTATTTTGTCACGTTTCAGAACAGGCAGAGAAATTTAAAGGATAAACTACTAGGACATACAAACTACAACTCATTTGGTGATGATATCTACCTAGATGATCAAGATTCCTTAGAAGGCTCTGGTCGCAGTGGTGGTGAAATTCGTGATGATCTCGAGGCATCTGGCAGCGGCCTCGGTCCTGATGATGAGGATGGTGACGGTGGTGGTATGTTTACCTACTACGTTGTTATTTTTTTTGTTGATATTATTTAATTATTAATACAACGGTTGTTTTTAGTTTTAAGTAATATTGTTATACGACTGCATACAAAGAATATGATGATAACGTTATAGTTTAAGTTTGAAGTTAAAAGTTTGTTAAAAAGTAACTGTTGGGGTAAGTGGCTTTGAACTCAGTGGGAAAGTTAAAAGGTGGCTTGAATTATCTCCAAGGGTGTCAAAGCGGTTGTTAAGATTGAATAACGACGAGGGCACTATGCTGGAGGCTGTAGGCGTAATAAGATAGTTGCTCTGTTGATATCCAATATGTCGCTGAAACTGGTGGGTGACTGGGTAGTGATACGCAGCTAACGGGATGAGCTGATATTCAGTGTGGTTAGCACCTAGCGAGCTGGAGGTGGTATCAAGCCGTGTACAATTTAAAATAGGAAGTGTGTGTGATGTTTGAAAATCTTATTTATATGAAACGGTTAAAGTTAATGATTAGTATTTATTTTAATACTTGATTTCTATTAAAATAATACTCCAAACGGCAACAAGTTCATGCTTCTAAGAAACATGAAATAAACTTTTCCACCCTCGGGTGGTTTTGGGAGGCTGGTACTTCCTCGGGCAAAAAAGCAGTTTTCCGATACTCGTTCGAAAAGTTTCCTTTACGAACCTCGTTACGGACCTCGCCTTCGGCTCGGGCCGCAAACCTCTCGGTTTGCAAACAAAGACTTTTCAAACTTGTAGGAAAACTACTATTTTTTTCTTTTTAAACGCTGTAAATATGTGTTGTACGTATTTATGGTATTCTTCTACATTTTCTTACCATGGGCTCAAAGTGTCACTGCCGCTTTGCGCCCTCGGGTCACACTTTGCGCCCTTGTCACTTCGGGCCCACAAGCAGAAAAGTTTTTTGCACCCTCAAGGCCCAAAGTAATTTACTGGGCGCAAAGTGTGTCCACGGTTGCAAAATTGCATTTTGCGCCCTCAGTAAGAAAAACATTTTACGCAACTCGGGCACTAACCTACAACAAGCGCGCCCTTCGGGCGCTCATGCTTGTACTTTGTGCCCTAGTGACGTAATGTACCATTAAAAATTGAACAAAACTGCAAGAAGTCTATACACTTTACATAGTGTGTTTTCAAGTAATAAAGGCTCTAGATCCTTTGCCAGTTATCCATAAAGCAAGTTATTTTTTTGCCTGAAACGTCAAAGTGTTTACCACAATAGTACCTTTATAAGCTGCATTTTTTTTGTACTGCAATTCCTGCGACCAAACTACTAGAAAAATTCCAGTGAAAGCAAGTTTTTCAGGAATAGTTGTAAGAGTGTCACCTACTATCACTATACAATAATTGAATGATCATACTTTTATATAAATCCAGATTTCTTTCACTTGTTTTCTCGAAAAAGATAGCATAGAAAAAGTAAATAAAAGATTAACAGCTTTCACAACCATCAAATAACAATCCGCTTTTTTCCAAGCTGATAGTTATATTGTAAGACTGTTTTTTTCTCTCTCTTTAGAATGATTTGCCCTTGAATATTGGATTCTGAGCCTTTAGCTTTTAAATAAAGAATCTGAACCTAAGTATTTCTTGGAATTGTTGGTCGATCACTTCTCATCGGTGTTATCGATACATCCCATCTGCTCTTCTGCTGAACTTGAAAATATTCTGTTTTGGGATAGGGGTTCCACATAGCGTTCACGCTATCTGCAGGCGATCTAGGAATCATGGAGAGAAAGCTTTTCATCGAACCGAAATTGAAGTGTTATGTTTAATACATGGCAGATTTATTTTACTTTTTTATTTAGGTACTGTTACCTGAAGCATAAGGTACGCAAAAGTATAAGTATAATTGCGTCATAAAATTATTATTTATGTCAACTTGCTCATTTTTGATTCTTTAAAAATATCTCAGTGTATATATCATATAAATATGTATACGACGCAAGTTATCCGAATGTTCATAAACACCAGTTGATATCAATCTGTGCAATGTCATATATATCTGAATCATCAGGTAATTTCCACAAATAATGCAATAAATAAAGAATTTTCTGATGCGAAAATCGAGCATGCTTACATAAGCACTTGAGTTTTCACGCTTTTCCAAAAAAATCAAGTAGACATCAACGTGATGTTGACTTCAACTCTTTTAAACAGCTACGTAACAGAGTTAAAACGTTTTCGAGAAACGCATTACATCATTATGAAACGTAGACTCACGTCCTGCTCTTCTCCAGCAAAAATATGGAAATGTCTTCATGTATTGATGCTGCTCGATCCTCCAGTGTTGCTGCACCTAATTCCTTTGATATTGATTTACTGAATTAGCACTTTGTTGGAATTCCGCCTCGATCAGCTTTTGCCCCACTACCGATACCCCCTGTGCTTTTACCCTTTGACAAAAGGTTTTTTTTTAAGATGTCCAGACTGATAATGTTTTGGAGGCCATTTCTAATAGTAAG
Source organism: Copidosoma floridanum (assembly GCF_036245765.1). Taxonomy (NCBI): domain Eukaryota; kingdom Metazoa; phylum Arthropoda; class Insecta; order Hymenoptera; family Encyrtidae; genus Copidosoma; species Copidosoma floridanum. The sequence goes on along the minus strand of NW_028321890.1, from coordinate 2,626,090 downwards.
TCCTACGCATGTGGGGTAGATGGTATTACCATCAACATGCTTAGGCTTGCAGTTGCCAAGGTATTACCTGTTCTGTTGAATATTTTCGACTGTTCGTTACAGTCAGGAAGGTTTCCATTTGAGTGGAAGATGGCCTTGGTTATGCCTCTACCCAAACAGCCATTACCAACCGATCTTAGTCATTTTCGCCCGATTAGCTCACTTTGTGTTCCATCAAAGCTTCTTGAAGCTGTGGCTCTCAAACAGATCTTGGCTTATGTTGAGTCATCTTCAATATTGTGCCAACAGCAATCTGGTTTTCGCAAAAATCATAGTACTCACACAGCTTTAATAGATATTGTAGATAATGTAAGGATAGGATTAGATGCAGGTTTAGTTACATTGTTGATTGCTGTTGATTTCAAATGTGCATTTGATGTCATCAATTTCGAAATTTTAGTGTCCAAGTTGCGCTCTACGGGCTTCTCTGATTCAGTTTTTCTCTGGATTGAGTCATTTGTATCAGGTAGATCTCAAGCGGTTAAATTGTCAGGTGGGTCAATGTCGGGTTGGCTTAATCGGGTAGTAACTGGTGTACCACGGGGCAGTCTCTATGGACCAATCCTGTTTTCGCTCTTTATAAATGACCTGCCCTTGGTTTTATCTCATTGCCAATGTCATTTATATGCTGACTATTTTGTGCTGATTTATTCTGGTTCTGTATCTGATGTCCCTAAGATTATTTTATTAGTGAACTCTGACCTTTGTTACATCTTTAATTGGTCAGGTGATAATTATTTTGATATTAATATTCCTAAAACCAAAGCTATTTGGATCGCTTCTCGTGCTCATATGGTTAGTGCCAATAGTACGGATAATAATGCACCCTCTTCTAATGGTGAACCTATCGAACTATGTGCATCTATCAAACTTCTTGGAGTCATTCTTGACAATACACTTTCCTGAAGGCCCTTTGCAGTTGAAACTACTAGAAAAAGCTATGCAGCTCTGGCATGGCTCGGAAGATGTCAAGATTCTCTGGCCCGTTCGATGAGATTGACTTTAGTTAAATCCCTTGTCTTCCCATATTTTGAATACTGTTCTGGTGTCATCCTTGATCTATCAGGTATTTTTTGCACTAAGTTATTACGTTGTAAAAATGCTACTCTAAGATTAGTTTCAGGGGTTACAAAATCAGACCATATTACACCAACTTACATATCTCTATCTATTCTACCTTTTCAAGAGCATCGCATGTACCTTGCCTTATGTCTATTGGCTTCGATTTTGAAATCCAAGAAATCTTTAAACCTTGAAGAGAAATTGCAGTATAAACCTCCCAATGGTCGTGGTAATCGCTGCCGATCTGAATGTGATTTGTCGGTTATTGGTACTCATACTAGTTATTATGATAATTCATTTCATGTCACCATTACACGCATATGGAACAATTTACCTACCAACTTGAGTTCCATGTCTGATCGACCTTATTTTAAATTTTACTTTCATGAATATCTATTAAAATTTTTTTTTTTAATTTATAATAGTCTTAACTTAACATGCTTACTTTCCCATTTCTTTGATAAATAATTTTAGTTTGTATCGACTGTTCAATAATTATTTCTATTACTATGTTTTACTGGTCATAATTTTTATTGTTTTTATAGTTATTGTTATTACTCTTATGGTTATTATTTTTATTTTTAGTATTACTATTTTTATAATTACTTTTATTATTGTATCCTGCAAAACTTTGTAGGCTGTGGCTTGCGCACAATACCAACCGTTATCTCATTTCCATGTATTGGCTAAGGCAAAATAAGGTCTGGAGCCTTTTGTTTTATTAATAAATTCAATTAAGAAAAAAAAAATGAAAAAAAAAGATTAGATTAACAAAAGCAATTGTTTTCTAAGAAAGTTTTCTTATTAGAGTCTTTGTCAATTCGTAGCAACAGCCACTAAAAAATATATTTTATTAAAATTTGTTGGCGTGTTATTCTTGGTTTATATTATTTTCATTGACTGCATCAATGCCGTACTAAGAATGTTGAATTCCCTAAGAAATTTGAAAAAAAACTCTTATATTATCATACAATACTTGTGCGGCTTACGTAACATACGATATTATTTTTTTTACTATTGACACTAATTATTAACTTTCCATTTATAATACTTAAACAGAGGATACCAGGACCTTTCGCTCAATACGCTATAGTAGTCCGTCAGTTGAAGCATGAAAAAATGATAAATATTGAGTCAAAACCAATTTTACTCTAAATACGTAAGCAACTATCAATTTTTTTTTTCTACTAATTTGTAACTTTAATTTATTACATGATTAATTAGTTAATTTTTTTAACTCAGAAAAAAGTATATTTTAGTAGCTGCTTTTCTATATTTTAATAAGTATATACCTATTTTTTATAATTTCTTACTTAAAAAAAAAAAAAAAATAGATAAGCATTTTTACAATTTTTTAATTTTTTTTATAATTTTCAAAAAATTTCTGGAGGGTTTTGGGTGAGAAAAATGAGGAGACGACTTTATTGATTTATTTTATAAAATGATTTATTTAACTGACTTGACAAAAACTAACTGACGACTGACTATAACTGACTTTTTATATGCACAGACTTATAAAATACAAGAAGAGCTAAATGTTACGTGTGCACTTGACTACGGTCAAATCAGAACTGAACGCACACCTGACTGGCGCTGTACGTGCCTCTCCTCTAACACAAACACACACGCTCGCGCAGACGCGCATGCCTACAGTCTATCGATACAGTCTTGCACTTCAACACTTCCTCCCTACTTGAGATAGCTAAAGAGTTATAAAATTATTAAAGTAGATACAAATTTAAGTCACACAGTATTAATATTTTGATATCGATTTTCCATGGCGCTGGTAACAAGGGTCAAACAGGCCAGGGATCACGGTCGTCCGATGAGTACCTTACTTCTTTTCTGAAACAGAGTGTGTCATATTAATCATTTATTTCTGAATTTTTCGTGGAGCTCAATAGGCAAGGGTTTTGCAAAAATGTCTGCCGTTTGTTCTTTGATACTTATTCACCTCACATTTACTCTGCCATTAGTCACACATTTTTTGATATATTGTTCATGAATTTTTGTTATACGTCTCAATTTCCCACTTCCACTTATTTTCTAATTCAATTCCGCTGCCTTATTATCACACCAAAGATAAGCTAGACAACAAGTCTTGTTTAGGATGATTTTAAGAGAGTTGTCTACTGTCATCAATTCTCTACATGCTTCACTTAGTGCCACGTATTCAGCTTGACATGTTGACAATGCTACGTAAGTCTGCTTGTGAGTTCTCCAGGCTACAGAATCTCCGAAGAGTTTTATGACATACCTGCTCGTAGTCAGAGAGCCCTTGCAATCACCAAAACTGGCATCTGAAAATGCTACTAAGTTATCCTGCCTTCCTAAGAACTTTAGACCGAGAGACTTAGTACCTGCCAGAATCGGAACACTCTTTTGACCATGTTCTAATCTTCATTAGTTGGATTTATCTGATGTCAACTGAGTACATTTACAGCATAGCTGATATCTGGACGAACAGTGTTAGCTACGTATAATAGACACCCCACAGCCTCTCGGTAAGGAAAATTTTCTGCCAATTTTGTCTCCTTTAAATCATCCTGCCTTTCAGATTGTTCTCTTTATTTTCTTTATTGATTCAACACATGTCCAGTAACCATGGAAGTTTTCACAGGTCTTGAATTTTCGAATCCAAATTTAGCTAAAATTTTATCTATATAATCAGTCTGAGTCAAGGTCAAGACCTGCCTCTCCTTGTCTCTTCTGACTTCGATACCTAGAAAAGATTCTACTTCACCGAGATCCGTCATCTAAAATTCGCTTAGCAGACTTTCTTTAGCAAACTTTAACCGATTTAGATCATTACTTTCAATAATCATATCATCAACATGTAGAACTAAAATTATAATTTTGTGTGCCTCGTGCCAAGTAAACAGGCATGGTTCTAAAATATGTGACTTTAAACCTATTTTAATAGCTGCTTCTGAAAATCTTTCATGCCATTTTTTAGGACTGACCTTTAGCCCGTACAAAGCTCTATGCAGCTTGCAGACTTTATTCTGACGTTTTTGATCTGTGCAGTTCAAACCTTCTGGTATCTCCATGTATATTTCATCATTAAGAGTACCATTCAATAAAGCTGTTTTTACGTCTAGCTGGCATGTATTCAGATTTAGTTTATTTACCAGAGCTAGAACCGTTCTGATCAAGGTCAGTCTCGACACCGGGGCATAAGTTTCTGTCAAATCGTATTCATTTTTGTCTTTGAATCCTCAAATTACCATTTGTGCTTTGTATTTTTTCTGCCCTTGAGAGTCGATCTTTTTCTTAAACACCCAGCGAGAGTCAATTATATTTGGATGTCTGCCGTTTATAAGACCCACAGGTCTGTCTTCAAGAATCTATACATCATTTTTCGCCATTATATAAAGCTCATCTTGTATCGCTCGAATCCAGCTTTCCTGATCTGCTGCCTTTATTGCTTCTTTGTATGAAGACGGGTCTTCATTTATGTCAGCTAGAAGCAGGTAGTAAGTGGGATCTTTTGCAGACGTATCTTTATCTGCCATATCTGTGTTATATTTTTTAAAAGTTAGATTTTTTATGAGGTCGTCATCAATAGCCAAACCTGCAAAACTGACGTCCTTACTCTCGTAGGATTTTCCTTCGTCGGGCAAAGCAGTCGATACCCTGTGGGTCTGTAACCCACCACATTTGGTTTCTTCCCTTTGGCCTGGAATTTTGTGTCTGTATTTCTCTGAACTCTCATATAGGAGACACAGCCAAATCTTTTCATCTGACTTATATCTATCTTTTTGTTTGGCACAAGCTTCGCCAAAGGAATTTCCATATCATTTGAACGATGTGGAGTGCGATCGTACGCAAAAACTGCCGCATTCAAGGCCAAGTCCCACATATTCTCCGGGAATCCCGAATCATACATGAGAGCTCTGACTTTTATTTGAATGGTTTTATTCAGCCTTTCCGACGTGCCGTTTAACTCGGGGGTATCCGGACAGCTCAACTGGAGTTCCACTCCAAGACTATCTAACACCTTTCAGGTTGATCCTCCCGTAAATTCTGTACCCTGGTCTGACCTTAGGTAACACACTTAAATATCATATCCTAACAAATTTTTACAGCCTTTGAGGAAGTTTTCTAAGCATTCACCCGTATCACTTTTGTTTTTCGTTGGGTACGCCATGGCAAATCTCGAGAAGTGATCAACAAATACAGAGATAAATCTGTACCTTTTCGGAAAAGACAACGGACTTATTACTTTCATTGTGTCTGAATGGATGATCTGAAGTGGTCTGGCTGCTCTTTCTGGCACCGGGGGGGGGGGGGGAAAGGCAATTTTTGAGACTTTGTTCTCAGACACACGTCACACGTCCTTATTGTATCACTAAAGACAGCCTCCTTTAGACTTTTAATATCCGGGTATGCTTTCTGCAATTTCCTGAGATATTCCAGTGGCGCATGTTCTAACCTGACATGCCACAGCATAGCCCCGTTATTGTCTTTAAACATTTTATATTTTTAAGAGAATGGACTCTGCACTTCGTTTATTAACTTAGTCTCGACTGTGCTGACATCGTAAAACTTTTTATCTTGTATCAGAAACACGTCGTCAAAGAAGCTATCATCTATCGAGCTCTTTGAGTTATTTGTTAAGTTCATGCTTTCCGGAGCTGAATTTTCAGGACCAGTCTGGACTCCTGACTCCGCCATCGGTATTTTCATTCTTTTACTACTTTCTATCTGTCTTTGACCCAGCTTTCTAATGTTATCCGACTTTATGAATTTGACTGTCCCGTACGGTTTTTGATGTATTCCTGGTATCAAGACATTTTCTGTTTCAGGGTCGAAGATGCTGATCTCTTTATCATCTAAATAGATGGACGGGCCCATGTCAGCAAATTTACGTAAAGGGAGGAAATTCCCGACCAAATCCTGAGCACAAACTACTTCGTTCAACTCAACCTCGTTGTTACTATTTCTAAGTACCATCCTTCCCACTCTTTCCGTTTTTAATTCTGCAGATAAGTCTGAATTTGCACATTTAATTTTTCCAATTTTTCTTCTGTCAAAATTTTCAAATAATTTTTCCAACTTAGTAAAATGGTTGGTCGCTCCTGAATCGCTGATGAATTTAATTTTATTGGTCTCATCTGAATCTAAATTATTTACCCAATCTGCAGAGTTCGAAAATAGAGTTTTAAGAGGCTTGATCAACGTCAGAGACTCACCTTCATTTGAAACCGACGCGTTTTGTTTTTCCTTGGTATTTCGGTTCTGGTCAGAAAGTTTCTGTCTTTTGGAGTTTCTTTCATCTCTGACGTTGCTAAAGTCTCTTTTCTGCCCAAAAACCCGGGAATTTCAGCGGCCCCGGCCACCGCCACGGCCACCCCGATTCCCTCGGCTTCTGCGCCCCTGCCTTTTAAAATCTCATGAATCTGACTTAAATTGCTCACCACATCTTGGGCTGTACTTCTTGTGGGCTGGTAAGTCGATTACAAAAATGTCACAGCTGTAGCACTTTTTGAGCCCGGTTTCAGCCTTCGGGCATTGGTCGGCCAAATGATCCCAGTCATCACAATTAAAACAACGAAGCCGATCCTGGGGCCAAGTTGCTGCCAACGTCACCCTCGTGGGTCGGCTTACGGTTGCTTGTGTCAGGCCTGCAGACTCAACCTTTAACATGTACGACATAAGATTTTCGTACGTCATACCTTTTCCGTCTTTGCTTTGCATTTTAAGGGTAAAATCTGTCACCTGTACGTGTTTCTAAAATTTCAATCGGGTCTTGCAATCGCAATATTCTGAGATGATATCTCTCAGCTACTCTGTTTAATAGTAGATCTCGGAATTTTATATTATCATCACGAACCGTGTCTTCACTTATTGACTCTAAGTTTTTAATCGAAGGATCAATAACATGCAGTAGTCCCTTTGACCGGAGTTCTGACTTTAACTTATCGTAAAAGACTTTAAATTTCACCTCTTTCGTTAGGCTATAATTAAAGAAATTGAGAGATTCATGCCCGAGTCTTGTATTTATTGAGTTTAAAATGGTTGTAGCAATAAATTCCGCACCACTTTTGGATATGCTATCTGCCTTTTTTTGATCAAAGAAATTTTTAAGTTTATCTTTTATGTGCACCTGGATTCTTCCAGGTCTTGGTGTGGAGTGCGAGGGAGGTCCGGGGGTAGTCAGTGCCTCGAGTCTCACCAGCCTTTCATTCCACCTATTCAGCCTTTGATCAAAATTTTGCAGGACCGAGTAGAACTACTCCCTTGCCCGCTCTGCTTCCTGCCTTTCCTCTTCAGCCTGTCTCCTTTCTTCTGCCACCTTCTTCCTTTCCTCTACCACCTTCCTCCTTTTCTCTGCCACCTTCCTCCTTTCCTCTACTGCCTTCCTCCTTTTCTCTGCCACCTTCCTCCTTTCCTCTGCCACCTTCCTATTGTCTTCCTCTTGCCTTTTTAACATCCGGTCGAATTCGGCTATCAGGTTTTCCAGCCTTTGCGTTGGACTGTCTTCTGCAATTTTTGAGAATTTATTTTCATCTGACGTCGACTGCCGTTCAAGTACTGTCTTTGAACATTTATATTTATTTGGCACCGTTTCTATTTTCTTTATACTTTTCGCGGAGTTTTACCTGTGCTTAGTTTGAAAACGGTTTCTGCTCGTTTTTCCGACGTTTTCTCAATGCCTGCCTTTCTGTCTAATTTAAATTTCTCGTCACGTTGTCTGCCATTACCGATGGCATTTAGAGCATAAGTATCCGACGTTTTATAAGCCGACTTAATCTCGTCAACTGCCTTATTCACATCAGCCGACTTTTCAAATAACCCGGGTTCATTTTGAGCAGAATTTCCATTTTCAAAATCTCCCTTAAAAAAATCTCCTGGTAGTGTTGGTTTTCCGCCCTTAAGGTCAAGAAAATTCAGTAAGTACAAAATGTCGTTTTCAATCAGGAATTCTTCGACGTTTATAATATCACTCCCGACACGGGCCCTGATACAGCTTTCGTCCGCCGATAACACGACTTCCGAATCTCGTACATTTGGCCCTAAGCGTAGACAAATGCTGTGACAAGCTCTTGACAGAGCATCGAAAGTCCGCTCATCGACATTTTGCACCTCAAGCCGAGCTGTACTTGTCACCTTGGGAGATCCTGGTGGTAACACCATTGCCGCGGCCTCATCCTCAGTCCCGGTCACCGTGAGCTCCTCCTCGACTGAAGACGCGATCTCCTCGCTCTTCTCTTCCGCCTGTTTACCATTTTCCTCCCGGGAACACAAAAAAGTAAAACGCACAAAAGAGAAAAAGCGCGGTGAAGCGGGCTAGGGCCCGTAACCTGAAGGGTTTTGGGTGAGGAAAATAAGGAGACGACTTTATTGATTTATTTTATAAAATGATTTATTCAACTGACTTGACAAAAACTAACTGATGACTGACTATAACTGACTTTTTATATGCACAGACTTATAAAATACAAGGAGAGCTAAATGTTACGTGTGCACTTGACTACGGTCAAATCAGAACCGAAGGCACACCTGACTGGCGCTGTACGTGCCTCTCCTCTAACACAAACACACACGCTCGCGCAGATGCGCATGCCTACAGCCTATCGATACAGTCGTGCACTTTAACAATTTTCTAGCAGTTTATAATTATTTAAAACCTTGTTTTGCTCATGGTTTATTTATACAAGGTCTTATTAATACATTAATAGATTTTTATTTGTTTCGTTCTTCAACAACTTTCCATTCGAGACTAATATAATTTTGTTACTTAATTACGTTCATTACAGTTAGCAGGGTAAATATTCAGAGAGGTGAGAGGAGAGCAAATATACAGTAATGCTGGCAATCACTTTTCTCGCATAGATATACCTATTTAAAAACACTTTTATGCACACTTGACCCCTTCTATTTTATTCTACTGAAAAATAAATACTTATGAATCTATTTGGAAATTTAATAAGAATATCTTACAGTAATCTATCATATAAACATAATGGAGACTTTCTACAAATCATTTCCTCATAAATGCAACTACGTGATTTTTCCATAAGGTTACTTATTATTGAAATTTTTTGAAATTAAACGTTTGAAAAAAAGTACAATTAAATAATCTGTAATTTTGTAAAAATATTTTTTATGCTACAACGAATATAAATGAAAATTTTTGATAGTATCTATCAAAACCTATGTAAGTATGCTAAACGTTCTCGAGTGTTCTAAAGCGACAGCAGTGGCATGTTAAATTATTCTATTGCAGATAAATCGATACTATAGGATACTTTGTCTAAGACTATATATGTATCCATATTTCTTAGTATATATATATATGTATATATATATATATCATTATATATATCATTATATATACAGTGATTTTCATATTTTAGATTTAGAGGGTAATTCATCACGATCACACCTTCAATTCTCCCCCTCAGCCCCCCTTCAGCCTCTCTTGGCCCCCTTTAAGTAAGAAAAATTATATTGGGTTACACTTTATTTTATTGAGTTAAATTTTTATTCAGATCCCCTAAACCCCACACACACCCCCCTCAGCTACTTGCTCAAATTAAAGAGCCCCCCCCCGCTTTCCCAACATTCCTCTAAGCCCCCCTCCTTAATAAGATAAAATTTTATAGGTTTTAACCTTATTTTTGTCGGATTGAATTTTTGTGTAGCCCCTTTTCTTAATTATCCTCTTAACGCTCTCACAATTATTTAATTTACTAACCGAATAACTTAATAGGCCCACTTTATAATTTCAAAGAACTCCCTTCAGCCACTCTTCAGCTGCATCTCTAAATAAGGTAAAATTATATTGGATATGTTATTCTCAGTTGAATCACTTTTTGCGATTCCCTCTAAGCTTTCCTTGCACTTTTTAAAAAACTACCCTCAGCCCCCTCACAGTTTTAAAACACATTGTCTGAGTAACGCTCGAATATTTGTTCTAGCCTTATGTTATCCATATAATTTGTTAACACATTTTCACACCACCCTTAAAGTAGTGCTATAGCATTCTTGCTTACTTTATTTTAATTCTCAATAAGTTTATTCATTGCATTACTTTGTATCAATATAGCAATTGTTCCATTTTTTGAATTAAGTTCCTGGAGGGTGAACCTTTACAAATATTGTTTAAAAATTCAGTTGAAAAATTTATATATCACTATCAGATCTATTAACACCCTTGTAAGTAGCATGATCTATGCTGTAATGAGTTTTTATTCCTTTTTTTTAAGATTTCGAATTTCATTTAAAAAAAGTAAGTGTATTTGTTATAAGAAGTAGGTATAACGTCATTTATTGAAAAGTGAACATCTGTACCAAATATATCGGAACAAACATAAGTTGTTTTAAATTTGTATGTGACTTGCAATCATCTAATTTTTCCGTCTGCAATATCTCATAATAATTTTAAAAATAGTTCGTCGATAAAATGATTATTCATATTAAGTTTTGGAATACAAAACAATGACTGAAGATATGATAATTCAATACTTATTTAATACCTTCTTGTATAATCATGCTTTAATCACTATTTTTTGAACTGATAAAATGTGTCTAAATTTCTTCATCAAACAATTTATTTATCAACAAAATTAATATTTGTATCACATAAATTACGTTATGTTCTTTCAACTATTTCTACGGCTTTTTTGGAAATCCAAGGTCAAGCTTGACGTATAACAATAAAATCTCTTATAAACAGCTCTTATAGTCTTCTTACAGTCAATAATATACATGTTTATAGAAAGTGACTTAAGTGAACTTCACGTGCGCCTAGAATAAATATCAATAACATGGTAGAATTATGCGGACGTCCGCATCATTCCACTTTTTTCTTATGATTCCCCTTACATACATGTGATTGTCCGCATAAGTGTACCCTCTGGATAAACATAAATATCTTCCAATATTATGAAGTGATTTTTGTAGGTTTGGCGATAAGACCCCTTCACCCCCTCAATGCCCCTCCACAAGCCTCCACACTTCCCGATCGACCCCCGACACCTTAAGGTAAGATTCACCCATTTTCTTCGATAATTTGACCACGACTTATCATTCACCCCCCCCCACTGATCCCTATTTTCCTATTCTCTTTAGGTCTCCTCATGCTATTTCGCCATCCCCGTCACATCCTTTACTGTCCCCCCAACAACTAAGTAAAATTCGTTATGTTTCTTCGTTATTTCAATTAAGTTGAAATTTCCAATCGTCCCCCCACCGCCTCCCCGCAATTTTTAGAAATACGCCCCACAGGCCCGTCACTGCCCCATCCATGATGAGAAAATTTTTACATAACCTATGAGGTATTGCTAATAGCACGTTGATTTTTTTTAAATTAGATTTTCAATAAGTTTATTAATAATTAAAATAACGTCCAATGGTGGCACTGTCAAGTTTTGTATTTATTAAACAACAAAACGACGTTTAATAAACGACGTTTTTTTAATAAATACAAAATTTTACAGTACCACAATTGGACGTTATTTTAATTAATAACCAACTGTCATTAGACGTCTTTTATTATTAAGTTTATTAATAATATCATTTAAAAGTATAATTTTACTACATTATACAATTATACTAATGCAGTAATACAATTAATAAACCAGTCGAATATCTAGATGGTGGTTCTCTCCATTAATCCTACTTTCCACGAAAAGACAATTTAAATATTTCAGTAAAGCTTACTTCGCTTCTTACTCAGCAGTTCATGCACTGGAACAAACTACTTAATCATGAGTCTGAAATTTTTACTTAAAAAAGGAATTTTTTTTATTTTATATTTCAGTGACGATAATGTTGTTAGTTAAACTTGAAGATAAAATTAATCAGTAAAATTTTTATATTAAATATAATTAAATCAAATTAAAGAAATTTCTTCGCAAACTATTGAATAGATAATCCATTTTTACTTTTGCATCCTCATAAAGCAGCATACAATTGGCCATGCGAGAATAATTGTTTTCTCAAATATAAACCTACTTTGTCAAAACTTTGGCCTTGAGATTTATTAATGGTCATTGAAAATGCTAATACTAAAGGGAATTGATTTCTGTACAGAATGAAGGGTAATGATGATTTATTTCCAGTATTCAAAGTTATCTTCGGAATAAAAATATTTTCTCCGATTTTTTCACCAGTTATAATTTCAGCTTCAATGCTGTATTTAAATAATTTTGTAATTTATAATCTTGTGCCATTACATAAGCCATCAGCAATATATAAGTTTCTGATCAACATTATGATCGCTGCAACTTTTAAATTTAACTCATGAGGTGGCAAACCTTCACGAATATTATTTATAACTTGAACTGAAAAATTTATGTGAATATCGTCATCAGACTTATCAACCTCTTTATAAGTTACACGATCTATGCTATGGTAAGTTTTCATTTCTCCTGGTGAATGGTTTAGAGTTTGATTGTTTAAGAATTGAGTATATTTATTATGTGAAGTGAAAATAACATTATGTATTGAACAATTTCTAAGTTTAAAAAAAAGTTGTCGAGCACGCATCATCAGTTTTATATGACTCATAAATTTTTAATGATTTTATTTTTCCTTCTTCGATTTCCAACAATAATTTAGAAAATTCTGAGTCATAACAGCGAATATTAATACTTAATTTCATTATATAAAAATATGACGAAAGCAACGATGATATAATACTTTTGGATTCATTCATACTTCTATTGCTATTTTTCAAAACTGGCAGAATTTGACGAAAATCTCTACCTAAAATTATTAATTTGTCTCCAAAATGGATGTCTGTACTACATAAGTCACGAAAAGTTCTGACGACTATTTCTAAGGCTTTTTTGGGATCATAGAAGCTTCGTCCCATATAATTAAATCTACTTCTTTCAAATTTTTTTTCAGATTAAAACTCCAAGAACGAACTTTCTACATTGTTTAAGTCTAATGATAAAATGTTCTGAGTCTGGTCATTTCTTTTGGAAGTAATATTGATGCTATACCAGTCCATGCCATAGATAAAATTTTTTTTCCACAAGAAACAAATTAAATAAATTAACGTTTATCATAGAAATGTTTTTCTTGAACCTCCTGGGCCATTAATAAATTAAATTTTATGTAATTGTTTACATATAGTTTTAAAAGTCGTGATTTACGATCAGAGAGATTCATTACAGCCAGAGAGTATAACCACTATTTCTTTCATTTTTATTACTTCTTTGAATATTCTTATCAGTACTTAATACGAGGCCTAATTAAAATTTCATATTAGGATGTTAAAGTAAAGTAAGAAGAACGTATTAGATATTTTTTTTTCGGAAACATTATACAATCAACAAAATGATTAAACATTTTTTTTTTATTTTATCTTCGTGGATATTTTCTCCGATTTGAAGCGAGGCATTATAACTTTAAAATTTATAAAAAGGTATTTATTAAATTACCACTACTTCTGTTTTGATTTTTTAACTACTTTACAAAGATTTTTTAATGTTTTTAACTGCTAAAAGCAAACTGAAAAAATAAAGTATTTAACTGATTGAAGAACTGGGGGGTTTGCACCAGGATCACGCATGTGTGTGTGTATGTGTGTGTGTTTAGAAAATGTGACGTATACGGCCAACGATAAGTGTGGGGAGGGAGGTAATTATGCGAACGAATTAGAAATTATGCTGAAGTCTGCATAATTCCAACTTGTTATTAACATATGTCTTTCAAGCACTTGGAGTTTAATTCTTTTAATAATTTTCCTTTATTCTGACATCAGTATATTGTAATAAGTCATAACGCCTATTGACATTATAATCAGAAAAAAGTATTAAATTTGAATGACTTGAATTATCTCCAATACTATAAGTGAAATTCAAATTTTCATATTTAACTGTAACAAAAATAGCAGAAATTTTAACAAAACTTTTAATTTAACTTTAGCTCCAAAATTTTATTTCATGTCATGAATATACTTTTATGCAAAATGTATTACTCTGTAAAATATAAAATGAAGCGATTTTTAATGAAAGACTTAAAATAATGTAGTTCTATTAAATTACATAACTTGTATTTTAACATATACTATTGGAGGTCGGTGCGTGAAGCTTGCAGGGGCTTGAAGCTCCACTCGTGTGTATGTATGTTTTTTTTTTTTTTTATATATTATAGTGCTCTACGTCCGGCTCCTTTGATAAGGGCACTACTATGGGCACTTAGCACTTGGGAAAGGAACAAGGAAAGGGATGGGAGGCCTCCCATTTACTGGGAGGGGGGTAGGGGGAATTAGGCAATTTTTGCTGCGAGAAGGTTGCCTAGACCCTCCTCGAGGAGCATTGCGTGGTGAAAAAGCACATGTGAGACTCACAGAGATACTTGCCCGAAAGTCGCACTGGCCGGGAATCGAACCACGGACTCCCGCGTGCCAATCCACGACCTAGCCGACCGAGCCACCGCGCGCTCGTGTATATATATATAACCTTAAGGAGGGCTGTTAAAATTTTTCTCCTTTGATCCATGGGCCCTGCCCTTACTTCTCTTTATTTAATTTTATAAAAATAATAAATATTTGATGAGCATTCTTATTATTTTGGAAATTTTTTTTCATTGCCACTATCCCCCCTTGCTTCCATTATGATTTTATATTGCCCCCTTCGCCCCTTCACAGTTCTGTTCATAAATATTAACTCTATTACTGGATGAATTGGTTTGGGTTAAGAAAAATCTAATTAAACATTATTAGAAATTGTAAAGTAAGTATTAAAATGTTTAATTCTGTATGTCAAAGGATATTTTGCGAATTTAGGAGAAAAAAATGTAAAAATTTTCAATAGGTGGTAGAAGTCATGAAAGTATTCATTAACCAGTTCATTTTAAAGATGGAAAAAAAAATTATTTATGGAGTAACAGAATTAAATAAATCCATAAATAACTGGGAAACTTCTTTAAAAGTTTGGTTTAAATGAAATTGAATCGATTGTTTTGCAAGAAAATAAATACAGCGTTTTTAACAACAGATTAAAAAGATTTTAAAAAAAGACAAGGAGTAAAAAAATATTATAACCATGAGTAGATAAGATGTTATCTTTCAAAAGACTAGGAGTGCTTTTTTTATCAATAATAAATAAAAGAGGTACTTGAAGTTTCAAAAATTCAAAAATATGTAAAAAAATTTTGTTGAAAAATTTTAAAGAAATTTCTACTAGTATAGGTATAACACAGTACGACCCTCAAGTTGATAAGGTTTTAAAAGAAGCAGTAGTTGGTATGAAACCATTTTGTATACAAAAATTTTTCACGTGGATTTATTTTCAGAAATTGTTTTTGGTAATACAATTTGAAATAAATATAAATAAAATTTTTCAGAAGATGTTTTTATTAATATAGAAAATAATGTACCTGTTTAGTTGAACAAGATTTTTGACTCGAAGAGTAAAAGATGTCAAAGTTTTAATTTATCTGTAAGTACCAACAAATAATTGTAAAGTAACAAATATTGCTACAAGTGACATAACGTATATTATTAAAATGTTCAATAAATTGTATTCTGTTTAAATTGATAAACAAAAATATATTTTCGATTAAATATGTAACAATGAACAAACTATCATTTTTATTGTCTAAGTAGTACAGATAAGATATTCTTATATAAAATTTTAATTTATTATTTTATTTTAACTGAAGAAAAAAAAAATTTTACTTGTGGCATTGACAGGTATTGCTCCTTAAGAATATGAAAATTTAAAAAACTTCAAGATTGCTAAAATTCTAATATTCGGTTCCCATTGGTTGATTTGATCACATAACCTCTCTCATTGGTAAATTTTATAATTCCCGCTCAACGAATTAAATTGCCTCCAGTGTACGAACTTATGACCTAAGGTACTTGCATCAGTCTATTAATATCTTTACTTGGAATTTTCAGAAATTTGTAAATATCTAGTTAAGCAATATTGTTTTTTCTGTATATTATGACAGCGTGACTAAACCAAAATAAGTTTTAGTTACGAATTTAATAGAAGCTTAGCGGCTCGGACAAATATGTGGTAACTAAGAGCTTAAAGAAGATTTAAACGACATTTATAAGTAATAGCGTTGCCTCAATTTTTTCGGAGACAAAGCAATATTTCTTAAGATAAATCTACTTTTACAATGTAGGAAAAAGAAGTGTTTAAATTTCCGCCATTTTTAAGCATAACCCTAGTTAGCACCTTGTTTCTCGACAGCAGTAATTTTGATTTCTTGAAGTAAGCTGTAGAGGTCAACTTAATATAAAAACTGAACTAATATAAAAATTGTAAAACTCCATTATTAAAAGTTGTAAGACTAGTGGTTGTAGCTCAAAAATTATTTTTTACGTAATATTAGCCTGAGAAAACGTTAGAATTGTGCCTCTGACTGCCTGTGATAAACATAAGTTATAAATACACATATCATTGTGTTTTACATAACGTTAAAAGAAGAGTCAGCTTAAAAACAATCTTTGCAAAAAAATCAAAGTTAAAATAACTTTATAATCATGTTAACAAGATTTATTAGCATTCATAAACTTATTTATATCACGTTTTTGGTTATTCTTGCGAGTATGTCAATGAAATATAATCTCTTGTTACGGTTAATAATATTGAAATACGACTGCTGTTTTGTTGGCTGTATTTTTCTTCTTCTTTTAATTAATTGATTTTATGCAAATACTTATATGTAGGGTAAAGTAGGGCGATTGGAGCATTTTTTTCACAGTCTGATCTTTTAAAAGAAAAAATATAAATGATATCTAAATAACTTACGAACAATAAAAAAATATTTTATTTTTCCAGCTGCACTAAAAAACGTTTTTAAATAATTTCAAAACAAAGTGACTGCCAGGTTAGAAAAATTTGGGCAATTGGAGCGGTCTGCGTGGGGCATTCGGAGCAGTGTTACAGTTAATTTTTTTTTTTTTTTTTTTTACACTACCTGACATAAAAAAAACTGCATTACTTTTCCGATTACTGAATTACAAATAGTTTGGTAAATAAATAATATGGACGCAGTTTTTACAAGTAAAAAGTAATATAGTATAAGTAAGAAGTTTGTGTTTTCACGGCTACATTTTTTTTAATGCTAGAACAGAACAAATAAACTTTACAAAACCACTCTAACTGCCCTGTTAAAACCAGTCCGATTGCCCCTTTTTTTGAATCATCATATCTAAAAAAATTTGTTAAAACTTTTCAGAAATTTTCACGAACATTAATGTATTACATTACTTATATAACATATCAAAATTAAAGTTTTTAGATTTTTTCAAATATTTTTATGTGATAAAAATAATATAAAAACCATTTTTTTTACTACTAAGGGACAGTACACTTTAATTTTTTTTTATTTGGAAATTTTTTTATTTTATTGCTGTATTCAGATGTTGAAAAAAACGTGTTAGGGTCAGAACTTTTCAAAAATATTTTTTTTGTTGCCCAATAACCCTGCCTTTTTTATTCCCCCACCCTATCCTACAGCTTTTAACATTAGCATGTATTGAAAATTTGATGAGTTGATATGATGCAATGGTAATGAATCAAATAAATCGGCCCTTAGTGTAACATACAGACACATGGACGAAACAGTACTATTATAATTTACATGCATCGTGTAATCTCTATCACCATATAAAAATGTTAGTTAAAATTAAAAAATGTCAATAAATATTATTAAATACATTGCATTAAAAATGTTACGTGTATCTACTTGGCACGCCAAAATTGTTTTGGTTTTAATTTAACCAAGCTTTCAATGGTGGCTCTCTACTCAATTAGGTAAGGCTATTTTGGTTAGCATATACTCAGATATTGGCCTGAAACGTGAAATCACTTAGTATGAACGTAGTTGGATCTCCTTCTCAGCCTTTTCTCTAATGCTCCCTGATCATGATGCAGAGTGCTGCATATCATGCACCTGACGAATACAACCTGAAATGTTAAAGACTCTGTTGCTACGCGTATACGTTTATATTTACGTAAATATAAATAAACGTTATCCTATAAACGTTGAACAATTAATTAAAAGTTTCAGTGAGAGTATGTAACCATAGAATGCAATGGTAACAGTCATGATTCAATACATTTGTTGATAAGACAAAAGAAGATCATTATTCATGCGGTAATTTTTTTCAGAACTTAGAAACATTAATGTTGTCTAAAGCTTATGTTTCAGAACAGGTTCTCTCTAATTCTAAAACACCATCTGTTTTAATCATTAAGTTCTTAACAGAATTTTGACACGATGGATGATCTTTTAAAGTTAGGGTCGATGTTGACTAAAAAACAAATAATGATTGTCTTGTGAATAGGTATTCAAGCATTTACTACCGATGTATATCTTACGCATCTTAAAGATGTATTAGTTTTTGACCATATACATGGAGGAAAAAAATACAATTGTAATAATTATAAAACATCTATGAAATCTTTAAAAAAATTGGTGCACTAAACAAGACGTAAAAAGTCATCTTAAGCATACAAATAAGAAAATTTGCAGTTCATGTGATAAAAGCTTTCTGCTCACGAGTCTCGAGGGAGAAAGAAACTTGTGATTGGCCAGCCGCCATTTAAGGCTTATAGGCAAATTATCATATACATATACATCCCTACATCATATAGTACTATGAACAAAAGTGAGTCGCAACTCCCTCGCTCCCCATCTCCTCCTCAGCTGCCCATCAATTCACATAGTTGTTTGCTTAGTTTTACGTATAAATATATCATTATTTGTGTGGAGCATTCTACATACTCCCCCCACAGCCCCTCCACATATAAGCTAAAATTTGACCGTGCTCACCGTTAATTTGACATTTTTACCTTTCTTTCTGAAACCCCATAACAGACTCTTAACAGCCCTCCCCCCACATCCCCTCATGCCATTTTTCTTGTCCCCCCACAGCCTCCCACACCGTTTTTCTTGGTAATGGTGAAAAAAAATTATTGTCATCTATTTTTCACACCGCCAAGGAGGCAAGTAGATGGATTTTTCATAAAATTGTTTTAATTGATAAATAAGTATAAAGTTCTTGGTGCATTCAACTTTTTTTGTGTTAGTATTAGTTTAGAATAATGTAACATTCATTATTCCTTACATATACATATATGACACAATACAAATACATGATACGCATACAAATCAAAACGTTACATAACTATTAAGTAATAATAACTGTGGAAGTATCACCTAATTTAAAGAGGTTAAGTGAATAACCTTTTAAATTCAGCTATGTTATAACCACGAAGAGACAGAACTCCTAGTACCCAATTTTAAACTATAAAATAACTGGGAATACTTATAAATATTATCAATGTATACATTGATTGTATTGGTAATAATTGTAATAAACAATTATTTCTTCATAACATGTATACTAAGCCATTATATCACGACAAATTTTGTTATGAAAATTATAGATTCTTGGTTCTAAAAAATTAAAGAATAAATTTTTTTACAAAAAAGTATCATCATACACAAAATACATAATGTCATGTATTATTATTAAACAATAAAATTTTCATAAATATAATAACTTTTCATTTATTGCCATAAATTTTGTCAATTCATTAAAAATTATTATTCATCTATGGGGATCATCAAGTAAAGTCAATTAATCATGTAAAATTTATTTTCAAACAATGTTTTCTATTTCTGTATTTTTTTCTCTCTCTACTTCAATCAATAAATTATTTTCATTTGTGCATCTTGATAAAGCCACATATAATTGACCATGAGAGAATAAGAGTTTTTTTTTAATTACAAACCTACATTATCTAAACTTAGACCTTAAGATTTGTTTATTATCATAGTAAATGCTACTATGATTAGAAACGGTTAATGATACAAAATAAAAGGTAATGTCAAGCAGTTTCCTGTGTCTAAAGTTATTCTTGGAATGAAGACTCTATTTCCAATTTTTTCTCCAGTTATTATTTTTAATTTAATTAAATTAATTTGGAATTAATGCTATTATTGTACCGATTTTAAATTTAAGTTCATGAGGTGGCAAGCCTTCATAAATACTGCTCAATATTTCTACAGAAAAATTTATTTGAATGTCATCATCTAATTTATTAATACCTTTATAGGTTGCATTATAGATGCTGTATTCCGTATACAGCATGTCGATCTAATGGTAGTTTCTTTATTATTTCCAGTCGACGATGTAGGATGGAGTACATACGATGGACAAAAACTTTTTAACAAGAGCGGAAAATCTTACGTTGCTTCAATATTACTTATATCAAAATTTTTATCGACCAAATAGTAAAATTCTTAGTCCCATACTCTATCCTGAAAAATTAACGCAGCAAATTTTTTTGCATGCATACCTTATGATAGAAAGTAATAGAATAAACTTCTTTCGCAATAACCAAAAAATTCTAAGAATTGAATGTTATCAAAGTTTAAAAGATTACATAATGCATAGAGCCTCAAATAACTCTAAAAATTTTGAAAACAATGAGGTTGAAAATATGTTCATTTTACCTTCAACATACATCGGTGGTACTAGATATATGGATGATTCTGCCGTAAGTTGTTTGGATCGACTTGAAAAATTTTTTAAAAAGAAGTTGTTTAAAAAAATTTTTTTATGGTATACACAATATCAGTGAAAAATATCTCAAACAATGCAATTATTAAATTTGCTGGTCAAAAGTTATGCAAAATTTTATAAAAGTCAGTTTTCATCGATTTTCGAAAAATTGTATCACTTTTTAGCACGTGTTGCTAAGCTCCTTCAACAGTTCGAGTGTTCTTACTGAGCTAAAATAAAAGCTGGAATTAAGACCTACTAATTAAAAAAAAATTTTGTTCGACTTTGTGCCTCCATTCAAAAGTTACAGCTGTTTTAACGAGAGCGAAAATATGGCTAACCATGTGATTTTGGCTAAAACTCAGTATTTTTTATAAAATCACTACAACTTCTCATTTGGGACATAAAATTCAAAAAAATTTTGTTTTAATCATTAGGACTATGTTTTTGCTTTTATTTAAGCCCAGATAAAGCCACCTTATAGAGTGCACCACTTGGCTACCAATGTTGGAAGCAGCACCACCGTTTTAGCATTTATGTAGCGAAAAACGGCCAATTAGACGAAACCCCGAGACACATGTCTCGTCTTTTAGCCCAGCAGTGATGAAAAAGAAGTTTAGCTTTGATTGACTGCTCTAAAACGAAAAAAATGGCACTTTGAGGTGAGGTAGGGTCGGAATGGAATTTTTCAAAGTATGTAGTGCTCGTACGTATTGTACGTACGACTCATAGACGTATTACAATGACTTGTACATCCATAATTAATAATGTACAAGCCTCAAATGCAATAGAAAACTGTCGTTTGCGTACCCTGCACACGCACACCGAGTGGTTATTCCATGGGTGTTGGAACGGAATGAAATGTTTGTACGCGAGAAATACGCAAAAAGAAGAGCTTGACTATTTGGGAGGTAACAACGTCAGGTACTCTCTTCGTAATGATTTTTTCATTTTAGTCCTATACTTTGAAAAGTGACAATTGGTTAGCATTTCTAAAAAAGTTACTAGTTCGAACTGATTTTTGTTAAAACCGCGATTATGGGGACACAATGTATGTAGTGAAAACTCACTCGTCTATGTCGATTTTTGGTGTGGCTAAGGTACGAATATAATCACCAATAGCTAAAGTATATAATACTTACACGCCAAAGTGGGATATAAGCCTTATTGTTTACCGGTGAAAGCTTTCACGAGTGAAATTGAGTTGTGGACATGGGTCGGAATGGAAAATTTGACTCTAAATGATCGATTATCTCAAGAAAAGATCAATATACTGGTATAAGATGATATATCAAGTAAAGTTGACAACATTTAACACAATTTGACGTTTTTAAGTTTTGGATTTCATTACGGCACGTGAGTATGAGTGGTGGACTCGATCTGAGAAAGTCACAGCGGAATCACCTGTATGCAGAAACTTTATTAAGATGCAATGGCAATAATGCGAAAGTTTGGACAACCTGATATTTTTATCACCATAACATTTAACTTTAAATAGAAATAAATAAAGCAAATTAAAAAAATTATTCTTAGAGGTATCACTCCGAATGATGTACCGAATCTAACTGTTAGATTATTTCATGCAAAATTGAAATCAATTTTAGACGATATAACTAAACACAACATTTTTGGAAAAGTCATTGCTTACGTTTACTATTGAATTTAAAAAAAACAAATACATCTCATTTTCATATTATTGTAACATTGCATGTAAACAATACATTATTTACTACTACAGACATAGATAAATATATTTCAGCGGAAATTCCACTTGATTTACAAATACAAAAATTAGCTACTAAACACATGCTTCATGGACCTTATAGTGAAAATAGTCAATGTCTTACCAGTTATTAAAAAATTTTTACAAAAAAGTTTCCGAAAAAGTTTACTAATCATACTTTTTTTTACAAAAAATGGATACCCAAATTACAAAAGAAGTAAGAATAGATGTAAAAATCACATATATAGAAACACTAATAGTAAACAAATAATTTTAGTTGATAATTCAATGGTAGTACCATACAATCCATTTTTATCAAAAAAATATCGTTGCCACATTAATGTTAAGTATTGTGCATCTATTTAAAGTACGAAGTATATTGTTGATTATGTTCATGAAGAAGGAGATAGAGCATTACCTAAACTAACGGAAATAGATATGAGTGATAAAAAAGACGATGTAAAAATTTTTAATGAATTATTAGAGTGTATAGATGGCCACTATTTCAGCCCCATGGAAGCAGCGGTTGAAGAGTTACCTTTGTGTGGACGTAGTCATTGTGTATTTAAGTTACCAGTACATATTGAAAATAAACAAAAAATAGTTTTCCAAGAAAATAATATGTTTAAAGCAATACAGAACTCTATAACGGCATTAACGGCTTGGTTTAAATTGAATAAAATAGATGGTTTCGCAAAAAGATTAGATACGTGAATATTCCAAAATACTACTGTTTCAATTCGACAGTAAAAACTTGAGCTAGAAAAAAAAGAAATATAAGTTATTTTACAATAGGGAAACAAAATATAGTGTTACCTAAGGACTTTGAGAGTTTTTTTTTTTAATGAATTTTAAATTGGGCGAGTAGAGCTAAATCTTTCAAAAGTTTGAAAAGAGTTGATCACATACATTACAGTATGTTTATATATACTGCTATTGCTTAAGGTTAAGTTAAACATGACTCCAAAATATATAAAAGATTTAGAGAACCTTGTAATGTTACGCTGCCATATCAACTGAGAAAACTTTTCACATGGTTTTTAATATCTGAAGACGTTTGTGGTAAGTCTACTTGGAAATCACTCTAAAAAACTAAAAAATTTTTATTGAAGATTTTAAAGACGATGAATAAAATAATGGCTTATTACATTTAAATAAAATCTTAAAATTGGTAGGAAATGAATGTAAAAATTATGGATTGACAGAACCAAATAAAACAGTAAAATCTGGAAATATTGAGGACAATAACACTGTTATTGATTTAAAAACAAATTTTAAAGATTTATTTGCTAAATTTAAAAGTGATAAGCAAAAAATTTTAATTGAAATATTAACAGTGGAACAACTATATATTTTATTGATGGTCTAGAAGGTTCTGGAAAAACACTTTTATACAAAAAATTAATTTAAAAAAAAAAAAAAAAGAAAAAGGTTATATCCATGGCTTAGACACGAGTTGCTATTATTTTATTACCTTAAGAAATGACGAGTCAGAGAACATTTTAATTACCATTAGAACTTAATAACATTAAAACTTTTTTCATAGAATGCAACGCTGATTTTAAAAAATTACGAGAAGTAAATGTCATTATTTGGGACGAAACTTCTATAAACCCCAAAAAACTTTAAAAATAGATAAGACTTTGAAAGACTTACGTGATAATGATATTCCATTTGGTGAAAAATTATTTATCTGAGAAGGCGATTTTAAATAAATTCTTTAGGTAAAAAAGTATGAGTCTAAAAGTTTTACAATAAGTGAAACTGTAAGGTACTTATTTCTATGGAAACACTGTAGAATCATGAAATTAAAAAAGTAATATACGGTATACAGACTTGAAATTTTTATTATCCTTAATGGGAATTGCAAATGAAACAATAAAGTCTCTTGAAATTCTACAGAGATGGAAAATTGATGATGTTTCTAAAAAAATTCATAGAAATGGTATAAGTAGCTGCCTATTTAAACTTATTCTAACAACTCATAACAAACTTTCGTACATGTGAAATAATAAAACTTTAAGTTTTATTAAAGGAAAAGAACATACTTATTACAGCATATATTATGCATAATATAAAGGTAGTGATTGCACTGATAAAAATATAAACATCAAGGACCCCGCAGCAACTCAATGGACTTTTGGTTCCTGGTCAAATGGGCTCAAACAAATTTATGTTGTAGATTACGATCGTCTGATCAAAAAAAATATAATCCTTTTCGATTATTTCTCCGTACATCGAACGAGCTACATTTATTGACTGCACTGCATCACCTGTCATACTAACCTTTGCAGGATCGGAGACTTAAATAATTTTTTTTTTAAACTGTCTATTTGAGGGACTTGTGCCTATGGTAAATTTTGATCAGATGATCGTAATCTATAACATAAATTTACTTGAGCCCATTTGGCTGGGAACCAAAAGTCCATTGAGTTGCTGTGGTGTCCTTTTTTTATAGAAACTGTGAATAATATACACAAAGTATTACAGAAAAATCTGGTAATAAAGTTTTTATTTCAATAATTACGGTAAATACCGGTTATAATTTATCTTTACCGTTTGTTTTACAGAGAAAACATTTACCAATAGTTCTAGGTTTTTCCATGACAATTAAGAGATAAAACAATCGTAAGGTCAAAGTTTTGACAAGTAAGGATTTTACTAAAAAAGAGCTTTGTTTTCTCATGGTCAACTATACGTATTGGTATTAATATGTAAAAGTCTTAAGAATATATTTATACCAAATGATTCGGAGAATGAAGCGAACGTTGAAGAAATTGTATGGCAAGAAATTTTTCATAGTTAACAATTTTATTATTTGTGTGTCAAAGTTTGTTCCATGTTATTTTTTATTTCTCTCTCAGAAATTTAGTTTTTTAAATATATAGAATGCATCTTGAAAATTAGAATTTCAACAAGTAAAAGCATAAAAAAACTAATGTATTCAGATGTTGTAGTTCTACATTCTTACATTTAAAAAAACAAGAATGTTCACATTACAAAACTTTCTATGCATATTATAACTTTGACATTTATCTTGAAAATTTTTGAATTTTGGTCAAAAGTCAATATTACGAAATTAAAGGACAGGACAGCCATTAACTTCGTACCAATAATTCTATAACGACAAAAATCGTCGTATCTTTTTAATCGCTGATTTCATAGCTATAAAAATTTTATACTTTCATTTTTTGTGCCAAATACCGTTTCGCTATTATGTTTTTATAATAATAAATATTGGTTCATAAATATTTTAATTTATACGATGATACAGATGCGTTAATTTTTCTTTTACAAAAAAGCTTCTCCACTAAAATTTTCATCTCTGAATACTTGAACTCTAAATATAAGTTGTATTTATCATACAATAAAATATTGTGATGCTAAACTTTATGTTGAATGTATATTTTAAGTAAACTGGAATATAAGAAACATCATTTAAAAAAGTGAGAAAACTGAGTAACAATTAATTATTCATCTAACAAGCCGATTATTTTGTAGATATTAAACTGAAATCATATGTTGTTATTAACTTTTCAAGTTTTAAATATTCTTCGGGGGTTGGGGGGCGAAGCCCCACTGGTATATATAATACGTATCGGGAAGAACAGTAACCATACCAATGGATGCTGGTGCCTTACTGTACGAATGTTCATCGAAATTTACAACTAATGTCTGGTTTGAGATTATGGATGAATAAGTGTACCGTAATTTTCATTTAAGACTTTTTTAGTTTAATGCATGTTATTACCATATCTATGGTAACATTTGTATTTTTTACACTGCTGTCTGAAATATGTAAAATACTTTCAGTACATTTTCGACTTTAAAGTAAAACGATAAAGAAATGTTTGTGTTAAGACTGTTTATTTAGAGAATATTATGTATTTGGAAAATTGTATTGTGCACAAAACGTTACATTTGGAAAGGGAGCTCTGTACCAAAATTAAAATTGATTTTTAGGAATAAAATAACAATAATAATAAATTTCTTAAATACGACGTGCGCTTAACATTTTGTTACAGCTAGACAAGAACGGTTAAGACAAAAACCTTCAAAGCATTTAAACTCATAATAGAAACCTTCCAGAGCCATATTAATTTTTTACCGAAAAGATAATTGTTTACTTTTGGACATGACAGAGAAAAATGAAAATACACGAGATTTTTGTTCAAATAGCAATGTTTCGTAGGATATTGAGAAAAATGTTTATAATGAGTTCTTTAAAAAATGTATTCAAATGAACTTTAACATGTCCTAAACTTTTCCAAGCTACAATATCAGGCTTTTCGTTTAACGGGACATGCTGTACATCAAAAAATCACGTCTACATTGTTTATCGACAATAAACTCAAGATTTTAGAAAAAAAAACGTGAAAAAATACAGCAATAGCAGATTAAACATTGTTTCATAAAGAATGTGAACAATTAAAAAAAATTTATTGTTAACAAAAAATAATTCATCAAAAAATAATAGGATCCAAAGAATAAAAAAAAGAAGCAACAATTAATTTAAAGTGCTTCATAATACTGCAGTTGCTATAGATTTAATTGATAACAATACTTAAATCTAACGTAAGTGGAAAATGTAATACTTTTTAAGTCTTGTTTTACATGGTAATACGAAGCCTATTAAGATTTTGTTTTTTATTTTTACGAGATCATCAATCAAGTTCGTTTCCACTCATTTTTTCTATGATTTCTCCTCCCTCTTTACCTCTAATTGTTAGCGCCAAGTATAAATTTAACGCTTGTAGCAAAATTATACTAGTGCTGTATATATGCACGGTGTTCGTATTTAGTGATAATCTCGTAAAAAAATCTTAGTAGACTTTGTATTACTATGTAAAACAAGGCTTAGTTAGTATTTCACTTTTCACCTACATTACATTTAATAGATTATCATCAAGAAGTAGAAATGAAAATTGTTAAGTTTGATAATACTTAAATCAATGAAAATTTTAATAAAGATAGCAGAACTGTGCTTCCAATTCGATTACAACAAATTTTTGTGTGGTTTTTCAGTTGAGAAAACATTCATGGCTATGAAGGAAAAAATGTTAAAGTTATTTTATAAAAAACTTTTTTACAATAAAAAATGAGTGCTCTTCTACATATACGTCGAATTTTTTAATCTGAAGGTAAATCATAATTTTTCTTTTATGTTCTCATCCTAAAAAAAGATATCTAGATATGTATTTAACTGAAATGATAACACTGAATAATCTGGATCTTATAAACACCTAGTTAATTCGATGTATCTTTAGTAAGTTCTGGAAAATCTTTTTATACAAACTATCATTTAATTGTTTTATTTGTCAAAGTAAAAAAATCATATCAACGGCTTTGACTGACTTGCATCAGTATTGCCTCCAAATGTAGTGATCAGTCTTTTCTTAAACAATATAGAAAGTGTCATTTTAGAGATGAAATTTGAAAAAGCAGATTATGTGTAGTTGATTTAATAATTTGAGATGAGACTTCCATGATACCACAAAAGCCTTGGAAATAGTAGACAATAGTTTGTGCGATCTTTGTAACACAAACATTAATTTTCAAAACAAATGAAATGTTTTAAAGTCAGATGTTTGACGGCTTCTGCCTGTCATAAAAAACAAGAATAGAAGTATAGCTAAAAAATAAGTGTATGGAGACTTTGGACATGAAGTGTTAAAATTGGTATTAATCAAAAGATAGAGACGCATATATTATACCATTCAATAATTTGAAACGTCCAAATTTAGCTTCACCTGTCGTATGGCAAAAAAACTTGATTATTGTCATAGGGCTAAGGTGTTAAGAAATTAAAAACATTATTTTTACAATGAAAAACAAGTGCCAAAACAGAAAAATTAGAAAATTAAAAAGTAATCAAATTGCATAATAAAAACTGTTTTTTTCGAGATATATTGGATACTTTATAGGTATTGGTAATATTAAGTAAATCTTCCTGGTCCAGTTGGCTATATATAATATAGTGACTTACTGGAAAACTGTTAAGTTCAGACTTTGCTTAGCTGTAAACTGTGCGAAATGAAAGTAATCTTGAAAAAACCAATTAGAATCAGTAGGTATTGACATAATCTTTGAAGCAATCAAATTTAAAAATACTCTCTGGCTGAGTGCGTTTGCTGGTGGCATAGATACTTAGTTAAAAAATAAATATGTAAGCACGAGCAATAAAAATTTTTTTTTGTTGTCTTTGTTTTTCAACGATTTTTGCAACAGTGCAGTTTTCGTTTCCCTTTACATCACAATTTTCATCGTAATTGTTCCATATTAAGCTAAAAATGTTGGTTTTCTAGGATTTTCGACAATGTTTTACGAACATGGTCGTCTTTTTTCAAAACAATGCCAGACTTGTCATACCACATTAAAATTTGTTCACCCATATTTATATATGGAAAACTTATCTCTGTTTAAGCTTACATAATGATGACAAAGGAATAAAAAAAATAGAGCATTACAATATTTAAATCATTACGTTACTCTTCTATGTTTGAGCATGGATTCAGCTATTTCTTCTTCTTCTTCTTCTTTCTGTTCTTCGTTTTTTCAAGTAAGTACACTGAAAAAAGGATTGAACTGAAATAATTCAGATGTTTTGGAATTAAAATAGTTCGACATCATGGAGCTCTAATAACTTTAAAATCGAATTGGAAGACTTCAAATGCAGACGTATTTAAGTTCAAAAATATTCGAGCTGCGTTACATCAAATACAGAAATCGTGCAACTCTTACTACGAAGCATCCGAATTCGAAGCAGCACTGACTACAATACTTCAAAGCTTGAAGCGCTCTAGCTTGATGATGGGAGTCCCAGACACCGAACGTTCGAACTGTTGAAGTTCAAGGGTTTTCGAAGGCTTTCAGTCTACCTTCTAATACAGTTGAGTGTATAGCGTAACCGCGTATACGACTGTCGATATCGAAAAAAAGTAGCAAAGTAAAAAAATAGTTTCCAAAATATATTAATTGTATCACATAAATAATTTTAGTTACCATTATTCGACATACTATACTACATTTATAGAAACGTGCAAAACATTAGTGTATGTGTCTCTGTTTTGTATGGTTTCACTATGTATTGTTGTAAACAACTTGACCTTACTACCTATGTGTCGTGCTCCTGTGTGTATTCAGAGTTGGCCATATCATATTCTATAAAATCTTATTGAATATAATATTCATCTCCCGCACTCTACAGCCAGTGTGCTAAAATAATTCTTTTAATTTAAGGCTCAAAACTAGGTTTGTAAGTGCAGTGCACAACAAATACATATTTTGAACTTATGTTGTTCCTTTAGAAGTAACTTTAGTTCGAGTATCAATCACAATGATATTGCAAAGCTTTTACATTTCTTTCTTGCTTGACACAATTATTTCACTCATGATCAATTTTTAATAAGACCTATCACTTTATCATTAACTAGCCGCCCCTCCACCTTTGCCCGAGATTTACTAAATGAAACACCGTAGTGTGTTGAGATGTAATGTGAAACGTTTTCAGTTAACAATTTTACATCTATTTCTGACACTACTCAGAATAAAAATCTTCTTCTTAAAAACAGATTTGTTCGAAATACATACAGTTTATTTGATCAAGTAAAAAGCTGTAAAAAGTGAAAAAATATAATTATTGTTAAAAGTACCGTGCATTCCTGATGCCATAATATAATCGTTGGCCCTAAAAGGCCGTTGATTTGCAGTTTCTCCCGTATAATCTATAATTAGGGCTATTTTTTTAAGCTGTAAAGATTTAAAACCCACAAAAAATATGTAATTAAAAAAACCTATTTTCTTCTATCTCACAACTTTATTACCACAGAAAAAAAGTCCTGGAGTGTAATCTCTACATTTTTTATCACCACAAAAATACTGATACATATTCTACCTACTTTAAAATCTCGAAGATTCAAGAGATTACAATTAGGGTTAGAATAAAAAGCTGATTTCTTACATAATAAATTCTTTATTCATCGATTTTTATGCTGCTTTAATCTCGATAAATATTTAGTGCCATTTTCTTGACGCCTAAAATTGTATTCATTAGATGCATTTAAAGTTTTCCTTTCAATTCAACTTCTTGCAACTTTTGGCATAGTTAAGACTTTTCTGAGCCTTAAAAGCTACTTTTTCTACTTTATTAAATCATTATATGTTTGTTGGTGAGATAAATCGACAACCTATGACCCTGAAAAGGACTGGTGAGTTTTGAAAGTAAATTCTGTCTTCACCGAAGTATCCAGCAAACGTGATTGCTTCTATATGTGAGGGTGATCTTCTCTGGCCTGTCACTGTAGCATCACACTGATTTGGAGGAAAACTACAACGTTTGAAGCTTTGCAGCTTGCTGCAGAGCTCTTTTCCGACGTCACCTGGCATAACGTCGAAAACGTTGATGTCTAAAGCACCTTCTTTTTTTGCAGACTCAGTTGTTGTTGGGATCTAAGGTGGAGACATTGGTTCGTGGTGCTTGCCCGTTGGAGACTGTCCTGTTGGCTTAAGTTTATTTTTCCTTCATAGCTGTTAGGTTCTCCCAACGTAGACCTTAGAGAGGACCGGTGAATCCTGATTTCCCAGTCTTGCGATGAACAACTCCGCTCATGACGTCTGCCAGTGAATGACTAACTCGGTTTAATAGTGGCCAGCTTTACATAGCCTTTTAGTTGACGAGCTGTTTTCGGAAATGGAAGTAAACATGTATTTGTTGGCAAGGTAGTTTAAATTTAGGTGGCCCTTCAAAGAAAAGATGAG
Organism: Copidosoma floridanum; assembly: GCF_036245765.1. Taxonomy (NCBI): domain Eukaryota; kingdom Metazoa; phylum Arthropoda; class Insecta; order Hymenoptera; family Encyrtidae; genus Copidosoma; species Copidosoma floridanum. The sequence goes on along the minus strand of NW_028321890.1, from coordinate 2,595,011 downwards.
ATTGATGGTTAAGTAGAAAGCGTTAATAGTTAAAAGGACCCTGAAAAGGGCCAGTGGTAAAATTTCCAGCTATTCTTTATTACTATTCTTGATGATGGTGAGCCGGTTGCGGGTAGCTTGACTCTTGCCCTTGAAGTCACTGTGTGCGGAGACCGTGATGGAAGGAGGTACGCCGCTGACCAAAGAATATCTTGTCTTCAGGTCGTTTCCCGGATAACTAACCGCTCATCATTAGTCGGGAAAGTGGACCTGGAGAATACCTTCTCTGTAAGGTATGCCCTCGGGATGACTACTAAGAAGAAAGCCGTTGTGGCTGCATGAACTCTTTAGGGCTGTCTTTTCTGGCTTGCATTTGAAGTAGAAAATTTTCTGACGACATTAGGTCGGATGGTTGAGCGGCCACAAAGCTCTGAAGTGTTAAAGCAGGTTGTGATCTCGTAGACACGTCCCTTGTTGTTCCGCCGGAGACGTTGAAATTCTGACTGCCTATTTTACCGTGGCACTCGGTTATTTTGGCGATCCAGGGTAGAAACCGATTTATTTTGCTTCCCCATGAGAAAAGAGCGTCATTGGTAGCCGGGATGCCCAGCAGCAGGATTAACAATTCTGTGCATGGTGTACTGCCGATCAAAGATTACGACAATCGACAACTCGATGGGACATGTGATAACCACTCTTTACTATCTTTGATTTCCGGTGGCTTTAATTTTACCTCAACGCAACCTAGTGGATCCTACTAAACTAAAGCGCAAAGCATACTTATTTTAGAAAAACTTTGAGCTTATTTGTCGGTATTGTTATCAACTTTTATAAGAAAAAAACTATGAGAAAACCATCTTGGAATTATCAAAAATTAGTATGCAAAATTTCAATAATATCGGTACAGTAGTTTTCGCGGTTATCGATCAGAACGGTTTTAGCGATCTTGCTTTATGTATTAGTAAGATAACTATAGCTTAAACGTATGTATATACCGTTTGGAATTTTATTTATATTTCTTCTAGAACTTTCTAGTTATATTTAATCGACTGTATCTTGGAAATAATTTTCAAGCTGCTCTGATAAACTTATCTTACGTGGAGAGATTATTTACCTATCTTTCAAAACTGAAATGTATTGATATTATACAGGTAAAACTATAAACGTATCAAACGACTTATTCACGCGTAAGTTAAATTGGCAAGGCGTCAGCATTGCGCTGTGTTGTCGAGGTATCGTCAAGCACACGCACATACACACATTTTAACCGCAGTAGAATGACCCGAATGACACTACACATAGAAGTACTTACACGTAACGACAAATGTACAAATTTGAAAAACCTTGTGTAGCCAATGTGCCTATGTATAGCTTAAGTCGTAGATGTTCTCTCTCTCTCTCTCTCTCTCTCTCTTATTAATATTCAGACTGTTAGAAACTATATAAAGCATTTCAAATACCCAACGTTTCTTATAGTTTGATTATTTTTCAATAACTTTGATGCCATCCCACTTCAAAGTATGACTGCTATCATTTGATGTATAAAAACGACAAATTCACTTTTGTAATTATATTTATGCTCTCCTGTTCTTTCTTTTAATATTGTCTTTGTTTCTCCTATGTATTTTATGCGGTAGTCGCCACAAAAGATTTCATTCAATACATTAGTATTATTTAATTTTTAAGTTTTGTATTTTCTTAATTGTACGATACTATTTAATTTTTTGTGTTTTCTAAGAACTGCTGTAATATTTAACTTATTTAAATAAGTATAAATTAACAACACAGTATAATGCTCATGTTTTTCGCCGATTCGACTTGCGTAAGGGTAAGTCGTTCTATACGTTTTAATTTTCTTCAGTATACATAGTTATAAGGTAGTCTGCTATTTTTTACTTGAATATTATGGTCTTTGCTTAATTATAATTATTGCAAAATAGGCATCAAGTAACATTCATGGTTGGGTGTTTATCATTAAGAGGATTCCATTAGTAAACATTTAACTTTCATAAATGTTAGCCTATGTGATAAATAACAGCACTCTAACTTAAATAAAAGCTGAAAAATGAAGTAGGGGTAATAATCATCGATAAGCTCATTTTTTGGACTTATTTTCAAATTAAAGAATATTGACAATTTGAAATCTCAGCTCATGCCGATTTTGGAAAGTTGGGACCCTCAACTATTTTTCAATGTACAGTGCTTTTTTAACTAAATTTGGTTTCATAAAATATTGAATAATGAGTTAATGTTTGTACTACGATCGTTGTCTGAGCTGTTAGACGGATTTCTTATACGGGTTTAAACGAGTATATTAAAATTGTTTGCTCACGTGTATTCTTCAAGACACATTTTTTTACCAGCCACACAGCTGTGCATGTTATTTTTTACTTACAGTAAGGTTTTACATGCTATGAATTTGTTAGCGACACACAGCAGTAACTATAATAGTGGTTCTTCTGCTCACAGTTATAGTGGGCATGATAAATTTTATTGTTACTTTTAATTTTCATTTTCTACAATAACAGTTTTATGATGGTATTTTATTTTACTAGATTGCAACGAATTAAACACATATGAGTCAGTATCAAGACATGTTGATTCTCTGACTATGCATTACTTTGCAGACCAAACTACTGCAATGTCAGAGTACTGCTCCATCTACCCACCTGAAAACAGGTCATTATGCTGTAACCCAAACACTTTGGATATGGCAAAAGAGAGTGTAGGTAACACAAGTGCACATCAAACTAATTTTTCACTCAAGCCTTATGCATCAAATCACATTAACATAAAATAATCCCGATTCCAACAATCGCAATCACGTGCTTCAGAGTATAATAATTCTGATGCCAATAATTACTTCGTCCAAAGGAGGATTGATGGGCCCTTAAAGTGTCCCACTGATCCTTATCGTAATAATTACGGAAACCGTTTGAGCCTGAATTGTTTTTATATAAGTTATACTTCTATATTCGCTATGCGCCTATGTCAGGTGGCACCGCGAGTGAGAGAAAGTATCCCTCACTGAGATCGCCAGAATGCACACAGCAGCATGGGATACTTTTTTTAACAATTGAAAAAACAATATTTGAGAGCTAGTTGATGAAATGAGTTAATTATTTTAGTGTATACTGTACTAGTATACAATAGTAAATTTTGTTTGGTGTTATAGTGTTTCCTATCGAAAGAAAAAAAATAAAAACATAGATTGCGACTGGTCAACATACAACACAGCATCTGACAAGCCGACCACTCCGGTATTGTGAACTCCAATACTCAAAATAGCTGTTGTACACTTTTACATTACAAATTGTAATTGCAACTCACACTTGCGGGTTTTAGTTATGTCTGGTGAGTTAATACGAATAATTTATATGCTTCAACATGTTTTTTTAATTGTGTCACGAATAAATACGTACGAATAATTCAAGTAAATATAAACATAACCAGATTTTTTTTTATGCAGGAAGAAATAAAACAAGACGACTTTGTGCTGTGTTTATGTGTGAAAACAGCACATTGAATTCTCCTCAGCTTGAATTTTATAGATTTTCAACTGCCAACACTACATTTACAGAAAAATGTGCCAGACGTAATGCATGGTTGAATGCATTGAAATTGCAAAATTCTGATGGTTCTTAATGGATCCCTGGATCAAATACACGAATTTTCTCTGCCCATTTCATTGGTAATAAAAAGTGTGACGATCCGGCGAGCCCAAGTTACATTCCTACAATATTCCCCCCAGTATATAGAAAAAATGTTAACAAAAACGCCGCTGTGAACAGATACGCATTTCAAAGGAAACGATAAAGACTGCCGAAATTGATTGAAAAGCCCACAAAAGTAGCAAAACCTGAAATAGTGACAAACACATCAGAAGGCTGTATTGAAACCAGTGCTCATCATCTCTCTAGTGGCATAATTATTAAGTACTACTTCTTCTGAAAAATTAATCCCACCGAAGATTGACAAAGGAGTGCAAGTAGATATCGAGGTAGATACGTTGACAGAGTCAGAGGTCAAACCAGATATTTTTATCTGCGATAGGTACATATCTCCTCAAACGTGTGATGCTGAATTACAAATCTGCTGCTCAGTGTCAAGTGTGAAATTATTGACTTCTGATTATCGAAGGAAGGAAAACACTCAATTGAATGATGATGATTATCATAGGGATAAAAAAGAAGCTGAAGCTGGCAATTTTGAGGTGAACTGTGAAGCAAATAATAAAATATTATTTTGTGGTTTCAAAAGTATCAAAAATTAACAAGAGTTAAATGATTTATGTAGTGTAACATTTCCAGTTTTTGATTTATTTTTGAAATTGTTGCCGGATAAAAAAATATATGATAAAAGAGTTAAACTCAGTTCTGAAAATAAGCTATTAATTTTTCTAATGAAAATGAAGTGTGGATTGACTTTTTCAGCTTTGAGAGTGTTGTTCAACATTCACAAGAGCACTATCACAAAAGTATTTTACACTATGCTTAACTGTTTGAGCAAAGTATGTCAAAATTTTGTTTACTGGCCATGCAAAGATGTTATACAAGAAACAATGCCACCGGTATTCAAACCTGATTTCAGTAACTGTCGAGTGATCATTGACGCAACAGAATTCGCTGTGCAACAACCACCGACGTTGGATCAGAGAGTACAATTTTACGTACATTATAAAAAAAATACACAATTAAATGTGTGATTGGATGTACCCCCAGTGGGCTTATTTGTCTAGTGAGTAAATGCTATGGTGGTCGAGCAACTGATGCTCAAATTACTGTGTCGTGTGGACTACTCGATTTACTTGAACCTGGTGATTTGGTGCTAGCAGATAAGGGTTTTCCTCAGATTAAAACGTTGTTGGACCAAAGTGGTAGGAATATTCTACTAGTTATGCCTCCTTTCCTGGGTACTGAAGGTTTCAGCAGAGAAGATGTTGACAGTACGTACAAGATAGCAAGAGTACGGATACATATCGAAAGAATAATGCAACGCATACGTACCTTCAAAATAGTGGACAAGTTTACCACAAATTTATTGCCATGTTTTGTGTCTGTGTTCTTGTTAATTTACAGCCACCAATTATAAACGACTCTAATATTGAAAGTGACAATATCAATGATGATGATAATCAAGATGAAGATGTAAATACTGAATTTTAGATAAACTCAAGAATTGAAAGTTGTTGGTTTTGTGAGTGAAACACATTTTTTTACTTTCGCACCGAATAAAAAAAGCTCTTAACATGTGATGTTTTATTTATTGATTTGAAGTATACAATGAAAATTTTTTGTCATTGTCATGTTCAGTGACACATACTTCTACTTATTTTTTTCGTAGAAATTTTGTTATATGAGATCTTTGCACAAATTTTTTTACACGCCCATATCACAATTAGTTTAATTCTGAACACTGCGGTACTTTTTATACAATACCGGTAAATAACACTTAAAGTAAAACTGATTGATTTTTGGTACAAAAGAACTTAAAAAATTCTCGTCTCAATAAATATTTACCAAACAACTACCTTTTGGCGACCATACGTATAAGATACACTCCGTTAAACCTGTCACATACATTTGCAACTGACATTGCATGTAGTGCGGATGACTGGATTTCAAAAAATTATGTCCTTATACCTATAAAGGTACTTAACGTTTAATGATGAGGTCAACTCATCGAATAATGGCTTAGAGGAACAGTTTGAAGGACACTTAATCTCCAATAGTCGAGCCACGCAACCATCTTCAATGATCAAACCATCAGGACTAGCACAAAGCTATGGCTGTCCAGGCATCACAAGAACACCACATAGTACGACACTTTCTTGGTACTTCAAACTATACTCTTGCATGGCTATTTTTTCATGTTTACGTCCATACTCCAACGACGGAGTAACTGTTTTCCTGTCTTCTTTTAAAAAATTACTGACCAGATCACTAATACTTTTTTTTAACGATATTTAATGGTGTGAGCTTTAGAGCTAGCACTGATCCGCATTCTCCGCACATCAAACCACAGTTCAGTCTCATTTTGTTTAACTGTGTTCGCATAAATCTCAATTACCTCTTCCTCGGTAGGCATAATATAACTAGTAAAATAGGTTTGTACCTCACTTCTGTCGATATATTCAGTATTAGCGTATACTTCACTATTTATCGTCATAAGATATAAGGTACATGCACATGCTTCTGTTATTTTTTTTTTCACATATTTTCACTACATTTTTTATCAAATTATTGATAATAGAACGTTTAATCCAGTACAATAAATAGTTTTCGTCTTCAATTTGTTTGGCAGTTGCCAAAGCACAGTTAATAAATTTCAAATCAACAAACTTAATGTCATGGGTCTTGACAGAAGCATCGAATTTTTTTTTGGCCTTGTAAATGCTTGATATTACTAATGGTTTGGCATACGTCTCTTTGCCACGTTGTGCATCGGATGGTTTTCCCCATTCTTGATCTGTTGATGTCTTTGACTGGCTTCTATCAGTGTTGATGTAATGAATAAGGGAGTATATATGTTTGCACTTGCGTGAAGCTTAAGAGACATTACCTCTAGTTTAACTGTATACGGGTGTTCTGTCACTGACGTTGTTCTTATTACACTGCATCGCAATAATTTATGATCTCCATTGCCAGTCAATTCTTCAACTCTTCGAACATGACCTGCATCAGCTAAATGTTTGCCTTTGATTTTATTCTGAGCATCAAATTCAATCAAGTGTGATATAGCTTGAAAGCCTGTCCTGATGATGCAATCAGCTGTTTCAGGGTTAAATTGGTTAGAGCTCATCTACAAACAGAAAATGTAATCGATACATCAAGTATTTGTGCATTCAAAAATATTCACAGGAATGTGTATAAACTTACTTTTGCGTAATTACTTACAGTGACTGGCAGACTGTGGCGAAAAATTATGTAAATAAATAAAGAAAAAAATTTTCCGTAAAGCTGCGTGCATCTTGCCGATTTCAGATGAAGATAACCCAGATAAACCAACTGTATTTAATAAATAACTTATGAAAATAGCTTATATTATTATCAGATATGAATTTTACAAGGGAAACTATGAGTTTGTTTCATATTATGCTTCCTTAAATTTTTATGACAATAATAAGGTAAACTTGCTTTGTGAGTGAAAATTTGGTAATTTTCTAGAATAAGTGAGGGACAATTTTTTATATTAAGAGACTTACTATGTTAAACTGTTCCTGGCTAACTTAAAGAAGAATAGTTTACTCCGTGTGTTTAGAACGTAAGTACAACTGGACATTTATACTACGCCTATAAATATGAACGATCAGAGTGTATCAAATTGAAAATTATTTTCCTTTCACTCACGGTGTGTAATATGAGTAAAAAAATTCAACTTACTTGATACTTCAATACTTTAATAACGATTTATCATAACTTATATCCACTCATAGTTTTTAAGATTCTCACGTTCAAACAGTATCTCTAGAGGAGTGGGAAAAATCTCTTGCTGCGAGGAAAAAAATTTACACTATGCTTACTATACACGATATCATGAAAAAATATACTTGTTTGCAAATATCTTCCGGGTACTCAAAGGTAAATATTAACACTACACTTCAATGGATTATGCATGCCTTTGATGATTAAAATATACATTTATTTATACTATTTATTGCCAATACTTTACGCGATGACTATGCTTAATGACTCTTATTCTTGCTCAAATTCACTAACCAATTCTTTATCATTAAATTATACTGTTTTAAAATTTTTAAAAATAATGTTATCTTTTTTGTGCTCCCATGCGTTTTTTAATATACACAAAATAAAAAATAAATAAAATACAGAACTTCCAACAATATGTTACAGCTCTTAGATAATTTTAAAGCTTTTTTTGGAGATAAATCCGATTTATTAGTAAAAACGTGGCATTTACTTGAAAAAAAAATGTGTTTGCTATCCTCTAGATATGCAACTGGTTGCTTAGACAAGTACAAAAGTAAGTGAATTTTGAAATTTCTCATTTCCTACATGTTAACCTCATGAGAAAAAAAAACCATATGCTTCCGCAAAGCACAATAACAGATATTAAGTATGCATAATCCGAGATATAATCTTGCTTTTTACTTTAAGGTGGTTCTTCACCTAACCCATTTACTTAAACTTATAGGGAAATTTGGAGGGATTGTTATTAAAGTTATAAGGCATCTTTCTTTAAAATTTCAAGTCCCTTTATCAGGCAAATTTTTGAAAACAAGTCAGTCAAAAAATGCACTTTTAACATGTGTTCTTATGTAGGTTACTTTTCCATACTACGATATCATGTAATATCTCGTAAAGTAGACTTAAGATCGTAATAGAAAAAATTTGTAGTGAAAGGAGAACTTTTCAGCTTTCTAATAATATAACAAAAGTTTGGGCTAATCAGGGAAATAGTATACGATATTTAATCGTAAACGAAATGTCTGCCGTGTAAACTGCGGCAACGTCTGCTTGAGTAGGAGCGTACATGCCATTTTCAGAACCTTGCGTCAAAAAAAAATTTTTTTACAACTCTTACTCTGACTTTATTAGCTTGTTTATTTGTATGTAAATGCAATGATATTATAGTCAAGTGCCAGTACAACATATTTTATGTTGCAAATAATACGCTAATCGAAAATTAGAAAATCACAGGGTCCCGTGTCGCTTTGATACGGCACCATCGTGAAGAACCACCTTAACAGGTCACAGTCAATTTTATGTGCTGGAACTGCTGGTTTATCTACTCAAAAAACCAATACTGATTTTAAGATTGACAGTGAAAGTCAGCAAGCAAAACATTTGTAATGTGCTGATTAAACACGTTTCGGTATGGTTAAATATTGTGATTAAGATTTAATAGTTCTAAAATTCGTTTTTTATTTTTTTACTTATCACAATTGTGTTAGAATATTGTCAATGGTTCATTGTTAGAATTAGGCAAAGTGCACTTTGTATTGGTGTTCTCATTGTTTGTAATAATTTTAAAGGTCTGAACGTCTGTTTAGTTAATAATTAATTTCTGTAACACAGAACCTTGTCGTTTCTATGGTTTATGGCCTTAATAACTACCATAAACACAAATATACGGTCATAAACACATGAAAACTAATACATTCACTTACTGAAAGAACACTTTCTTATTTTTGTTACTATTTTTCAGGAGATAGAAAATTCAGATGATGGCTGCAATATGATTAACGTTGTTTAACAGCAACAAACACTGTTTGACGATTTCGATTTGCTGCTCTGTCCGTTTTTGATTGTGCATGGCGATCTTTAAACTGTTTAAAATATTTATGTAGTTATAGATTTAAACACGAAATATTATTTATCTTCAATCATACAAGGTATCGATGCGTACTTTAAGATTATTAGTAATTGTAAGACAAGTCCATGTCAAGTTATTAACAGTATCATCCAATTTATAAGCTATTTCATCTTCGAAAATATTGACAAAGATGTTTACTCGTCGGTAAATCAATTGAAAAAAGAACTTGCTGAGATTAAAGGTTAAACTAAACCTGCACCGAACAAAATAATTAATGCACAATAAAGGAAATTCAACAAATTTTACTTCAGTAACATTTAAAAAAATTGTTCTTTGACACAAATGAGATAACGGAAGTTACTAATATTTTATATATACTAACCACGCAAATTGATTATGTAACAATCAGAATATAAAATTTCTATTTTGTCCTTTTAATTTAGGTTTCATAAAAATTGCAAAGATTGTGCAACTAAAAATACTTAATTGAAATAAGTAGTTGTCATTTTTTCAGTAAATGTAACGTTAATCGTAACATAAAGATTATTTTAGAAGTAAAAAAAATGTTAAATTCTTTTGAAAATGCTTGTTAAATTTTACTCTATTTTTACATAATAACCATGAAATTTTGCGAAGCTTGGTCTAGGAAATAACTGAACGCGTCGTCAAGCTTATTACTGATTATTATATTTGTTTTTTAAAAGAATAAATTTTCGTCTGCATTGATACCCATGCATAATAGTATGAGTATTAATAACGCGGTGTCCACAATTCTCAATACTACTCAAAATATTTTTGCAAAATCCAGACCTAAATTCACGAGGTTTAAGATTTACGAAGATTATACTGGCCTTACACCACCAGACATTTGTAAAATAGGGCACGAAACGTATTTCGAAATAATAAGCTATAATAAAATAACTAAAAAAGAAACCTGTGACGGCTGGGTATATGATTTCAAAAAAATCCATTAAAAGTTTTTTAAATACTCCAGGCCTAATGTATGAAATACAAGAGTAGTTGTCTAAATTGTAAAAAGAAAATGTAGTTGTTTCTAACTTCATGCAAGCGAAGTTATGGCAAGAGAAGTATAATCTCTCTAACGATATAAATTGCTTACATTTAATGTTTTTTACTATGATTTTAAAGTTGTAAATACTTTAGGTAGACATGCTGGATAGCAAAAATAAGGAGGTGAATATGTTTATCTTCCATTTTTACCTCCTCAGCGTGCTAAAAAACTTTAAAATATTTTTGTTGCATGTATTGTTCACACTCAACATATCAAACTATTTGGTAATAAAGCTGTTTTCGGTAAAGTTACAGACGACTTAAACGTTTTATGTACAGATAATGAGACAGTAAATATTAATAATTCAAAACTACAGATTTTTTTTGGTGCACTTTATCATTCGGTGATAACCTGGGATTGAATTCCATTAGTGGTTTTGTTGAAAGTTTTCGAGCAACTCTTTAATGTCGAATTTGCCGAGCAACATCCACGGAGTGTTATGAGATGGCTTAAGAAAATGTTTCAATAATGAAAAATAAAGCTAACCATCACGAAGACTTAAAAAAACAATTCATTTGAACCGGCATCAAACACAATTGTGTATTTAACGATCTCATAGACTTTTACATAACATCAAATAAATCTCTGGACATAATGCACGACCTCGCTGAAGTTATTTTAGCTTATACTCTTTCAAAAGTTTTCACATGCTTAATTTACAAACAACAGTTATTTACTTTGGCAACTCTTAATAAAAGAATCAAGGAGTTCAATCATGGTACTCATACACATAATACACCATGTCCGTTCATTCATAAAACTGCAAAAAATCGTAGTGATAAAATCCAATCACAAATTAAAATATAGCAGTTTTCAGCTGAAATGTTTGTTTTGGCTACGTACATGGGTTTAATGAATGGCGATTGAGAACCGGATGATACAAGTACTGAAAAATATATGTAATATTAAGAGAAATTTTAGGAATTGCATTGTCACCAGTTATAGTACATGCACGTCTATCACGTTTAAAATGGTTGGGTATGCAACATAATATTAAATATGTGCATCACTTTGAACTCTTGAATCCAAAAATGCATTTTATAATACTCTTGGCTGAGATTATAAGAGAAAAGGGTTCAATGGTACAAATATGGTGTATGCCATTCGAACGCCAGAATAAGCGACTAAAAGAAATTGCATGCAGCACAAGTTCGCGTAGAAACATATGTTTCGCAATCGCTATCAAAATTCCATTGCAACAATGTTGCGTAGCACATTCTCAGTCGATGACTAATGAGATCGTTTTAAGAAAAATTTGTAGTGTTTCTGATCATGAAATTAGTAATTATTTTAGAGCCATTAAAGAAGCCAAAACTCACAGTTTCGTGAACATACTTGGAAAAGTTATACTCCTGGATGTATTGTAGTAACCCATGTAACAGACGACTGTCTCGAATTTGGAAAAATTGAGAAGTTTTGAAGTTTTAAATAAAATATATTGCTTGGATGGTGAAATAATAAATTTATATTTTAAACACAAATTTCACACACATGAAGCATATTTTAATAAACAAAATAAACACATTTGTAATGCAAAAGACATTTATAAGATTGGACCGTGGTTATTAGTGATAAAGGAAGAAGAACATTTTATATGCACTAAATATGATATTTGAAGCTGCATTTGAACCTGTTTTGTATTTTTGACTTTCCGAAATCTACTGTTTATCAATAAAATATATTTAAACTATATATATAAGTAAATTCTACATTGCGTCGAAAAAATAGTATGATGCCCGACAATAAACTTAAAATTTTGACAAACAATAAAATATTAAGAGAACAAAATCTAGTAATCTTAATATACCTACTTTTCTTGTTTGATTCTTTTTTTAATATCTTTAATTTTTTCTTAAAACTTTTTTAAGCCTCTGCTATATTTTTTATCTCTTGTAATTGTTTTTTTCTCCCTTCTTTTTATAAAATAAAATCAATACACGTCATATAATAAAATGAGAGTTACAATAAAATAATAGAATTGTGGATTTTGAGTCAATAAATTGATTGTATAGTCTGATTGTCTGCACGTAAAAAGTATGTAAAAAAATAATTATTTTTTAATAAAATACATCGTGGTGATTAAAAAATTGTTTAAAGTAAAAAAATCGTGGACTATGGAATTTGTAGAATAAATTTCTTTTTCACACATTTAACTTTATTTACACCTTTAAAGTCGAGTTTTTTTGCTATTTTTCTGTCACTCTTTTCTCTTTTTCTTTCTTTCATTTTTTAACTAAAATCAATAAATGTTGTTATTTAAGCAGGTAATTACAATGTAAAGAGTTCTATGACCGCTGACTTTTGAGGTTATGTGGACAATTTATCACTGTATGTCAATAATTAACTTACTATGAAAGTGAATGTCAATTACATTAACTTCAAAACTGATTAAAATACACGGTATTTACTTTGACACAACAGAATAATATAAAAAAATTTTTTTACAATCCTGTATATTCTCCATTATTTAAATATTAATTGATTCAAATCATTCCATTCATTGGGACGTTGGCTCATAATCGGGACATTTACCTTATGCACTTAGTATGCTGCAGCTTGGACAAATAGTGCACGTATCGTCAACACGTTATGTATTAGGGAAAAAAGACGGTAAAAATGTATAGTAAAAATAGGAATATTATAGCAATAAAAGTGTTTTTTGAATTGATGGTGATCCTCCATAGAATACAATTTTATTTCTCCTTAATTTTTTTCGGCTATTTTCACAATTTTGCCTTGCATACCTTTTTCTGTTGTCATGTAGGTAGTTTAATAAAAAAATATAAATTTTGTATAAAAATATTATGCAAAATTATTGCATGAACGAAACATCGCTAACTGCTTATTCTTCTCTAATGCTTGAATTTGACTTTACATGCACGATTTTGTTCATTCCACTTTTGAAAGCCATGATACATACTCAACAATTACACACACACACACACACACACACACACATACACACACACATATTTATGTAAAATTTTTATTTTCTCATTAAACTACCTGCATGACAACAGAAAACGGTATGCAAGGCAAAAATGTAAAAATAGCAGAAAAAAATTAAGGAGAAATAAATGTGTATTCTATGGAAGATCGCCAGCAATTCAAAACCACTTTTATTGCTATAATATTCCTATTTTTACTATATATTTTTACCGTCCTTTTTTTTCCTAATACATAACGTGTTGACGATGCGTGCACTATTTGTCTAAGCTGCAGCATAGTAAGTGCATAAGGTAAATGTCCCGATTGTGAGACAATGTCCCAATGAATGGGATGTTTTGAATCAATTAACAATCACTCCAAACAATTTTTTTATATCCACGATGTATTTTATTACAATAATTAGTTTATCGTACACTTTTTACGTTCAGATAATTAGACTATACAATCGACTTATTGATTTGAAATCCTCAATTCTATTATTTTATTGTAACTTTTATTTTATTGTTTAACGTGTATTAATTTTATTTTTTAAAAAGAAGGGAGAAAAATACAATTTCAAGTGATAAAAAATATAGCAGAGACTTAAAAAAGTTTTAAGAACAAATTAAAGATATTAAAAAAAGAATCAAACAAGAAAAGTAGGTATATTAAGATTTATAGATTTTGTTCTCTTAGTATTTTATTGTTTGTCAAAATTTTAATTTTATTGTCGGGCATTATACTATTTATTTGTTTAAATTTTAATGTTAATTATATGGATGAATAAATTACGTTAGAATATCACTAAGAATTATTATTATTTCCGAAAATTATTTAAAATCTTGATTTTTTTTTCCTTTGAGCTTATTTTGTTAAATTATAGAAGATTGTAATTTTGTGGGATGAACTTTTTTATATTATTAAACTTATTAATAATTTTTACGATCTACAACATATTTTTTTTATCACGGTAGGTTAAATTTAACAGTTTTTGTATGTCCCATAAACTGGGACTAACTGAGTGGGACAACTGGGCCATGCTATTTTTTGATATGCCATTAATCGGTACCTCATATTTTTCTCCATTATTTTAAATTAAAATATTATTGCGATCCTATTTATGCATTAAAATAAATTTTTTATTGCTAGAGCAAGTCATTTTATATTGTAATACAAAAAAATTTTCACTTATATCTATGTTTGGGTTTTGAATAGCTTAATTTACTTTTCTAGTACGCTTAACCCTGTCTTACAATAGGGAAATTTACCTTAATAACACATTTTTTCATACATAAAGAGTTGCTCTTCAAGCCTCATTCCTCTCTGACTCCAAAAAGTTCAAATTTCGAATTTCGAACTGTGAAACTCTGATTTTAGTGTAAGTAGATGCGGATACTGCACAGTGCACACATATGATCACGTATACATCTATATTCATGCAAGGAGCAGCCGACGATCGTCGGTGTAGGTCGGAGCATACAGCTGCTTGTCCACGCGCTCTCTGTCTCACTCGCTCTCATGGCATATTGGACAAATATACATTAGATGTTTTTATCTTAAAATTTTGTGTTGGTCCGAACAAAAGTAAAAGACCTTATCGATAGGAAATTTTCCGCTTCGCACGCTGGTATTTTTATTTTCGTTCGATCTGTTACCTATAATGAGATATAAGCGAAACAAGTTTTAAACGCTATCTTCACGCTATTCAAGAGAGCTTTCGAGTTTTTAACTATTTTTTTCGTTATCTACGCATTGAATAACGTACTTTATCATAAATGACCCCTTGGATATCAATTCTTAGGTTCAGCGGATTTTCTACTCGTCTACATAGTAGTACATCTGTATCCACTGACCAAGTCGGTCAGACTGTAGCACAATAAACGAGTTCACACAACTAAGTTCTATCTCTCCTGCTTCAGGTCATTTCTAGCTTTCTCCAGGACAATAGTATTTTTCAGGGCTTCTAGACCCTACAAGAGAAAATCTCCAACAAATCTATTTATACGTATTAGTCGTATATGGGTGATTCTGCTGTAACTTGCTCAAATCGTGTCTGGTACTCATACTCATGTCAAATTATGTTGAATGTTGTCAACTTTACTTATACCAATCATCTTATACCAATATCCCTTCATTGAGATAATCGATCTTTTAGAGTCAAATTTTCCATTCCGACCTATGTCCGCAACTCAATTTCACTCACGAAAGCTTTCACCAGTAAACAATAAGGCTTATATGCTACTTGGGCCCGTAAGCATTACATACTTTAGCTAGTGGTAATTAAATTCGTATCTTAGCCACACCAAAAATTGACATAGACGAGTAAGCTTTCACTGCATACATTTCACTTCTGACGTAGTGCCCTCGTTGGGTATAGACGTGTTTGATTTTTCAAACAGAAAAACGTATTTGACTTGAAAAGGCTCCTTTTCAAAGAGGAGAGAAACGTCGTCAGGGGAATAAATTACAGTTTTTAACAGCAATAGCCATTGGTGTCAGTATTTATTGCAAGAAATGAAAAAAAAAAAAAATTAAAACACGAAATGAAAAAAAAAAAATAATAAAAAAAAGTTATGAAATGAAATATGGAAAAGTAATGAAATGAAATATGAAAAAAAATAAAACAAAAAATGAAAAGAAAATCAAACAAGAAATGAAAAAAAAGTATAACAAAAATTGAAAAAAAAAATAAAACACGAAATGAAAAAAATTTAAAAAATGAAAAAAAGTAATGAAATAAAATACAAAAAAATAATGAAATGAAGTATGAAAAAAATAAAACAAGAAGTAAAAAAAAAATCAAACAAAAAATGAAAAAAAAAAAAAAAAAAAAATTAGAAGAAACAAACCAGGGGGTATAAATGGGTCATGGGACCCACGGTAAGAACGAAGTTCTTTAAACATGACATGGGTATAAAGACACACATTTTCTTAGGTAACAAGGGGGTCGCCAGACTCATAGGAAGAGCAAAGCTCTATAAAAATAAGAACTGCATTCACGTAGTTCACTGAAACAAAAACTTGAAAAACGAATAAAAAAAATTAGAAAATTTAGTTCAGTCCTCTCGATAGTTGAACTTCGTGAGTACGTCATGCATAAATATAACACTTGAACTGTTAAACGAGCTTAGCAACACGTGCTAGAAAGTGATACAATTTTTCGAAAATCGATGAAAACTGACTTTTATAAGATTTTGTTTAACTTTTGACCAGCAAATTTTATGGTTGCATTGATTTAGATATTTGTTACTAATGTTGTGTATACCATGAAAAAATTTTTTTACTCCTTTTTAAAAAAATTCTTAAGTCGATCTCAGCAAGTTACGTCAGAAAAACCATATATATATATATATATATATATATATATAACTTGTGGATATAGGTATGCTTGTTGTAGATGATTTTCTCTTAGCTTCAGTACGCTATCTGTAGGATCGTAGGGCCCTTATACGGATCTCGTACTCCACGTGACTGCAGTGCAAGCACACCGTGAGTCAGAGGTGCCAACATCAAATACAGCTCAAATTTTCGAATCCACTAATAAATAATTAGACCTATTGATAAACCTTATAAATAATGCAAACAATTTTAAATATTCTTTGTAGGCAAACACATAAGACAAAAAGACGACAGAAGTATGAATACGATGAGAAAGAGTTTTTTAACTATAAACATTTTGTTTATTTAAACATGACTAGATGTTAAGCTTTTGAAAAATTACTTATCCAGGATATCACAGTTGATTCCCTGAGTTTTCCCGGTTCCTATGATATAAAAAAAAAATCCCTGAGGTTTACCGGTTTTCCCGGATCTGTTGAAATCCTGGATGTAACTTGTTATGTTCCTTGTAGCTGAGAGATTTAACTTACTGTAATACAACCTTTTCCTCAAATTCAGAAAAAAGTTGCAACAAGACATTTTCTTCCTTAGCTACTTTATAACTATAGAACACATCTGTAGGCCTGTCTGAAATATTTGTGCAGTTCTCACGCTCGCAGTTCTTACAGAATTAGAGGTAACTTACGTTGATCTGATTGCATGAATATTGCTGTGATCGGCAACCTTTTGAAAAATTGCAGGATATTATATTTTAGTATTTCTTCGAAAGAGTTTCTATTTTTGTCATGATTGGAAGAAATTCGTTTATTTTCAGCCATACTATGCAGGCAGCTTCGTTGTGTCTAACTCTTACACTTTTGGCTGGTAGTTCATGCGAAGGTTATGTTGTGCTACCTCAGCCTCTGGTGGAGCACGTTGCTCACGTTTTTTATAGACTGCAGTCTTTTAAAAAGGGTAAAAAATAATTTGTAAAAACCCACGTCGCTTGTTGCACCGTACACGATGCAAATAAACTTTAAACTAGAACTGACCAATGACAATACCTCAGTTCTTGGGTCATTGTGGCATTTTAATCTATCTTTAAGATTGCCGTTTCTTAATAACATTTTAAAAAACTTAACTTTTTCCACTCTAAAAAAGTCTGAAATTGTGCCACAGCTAGAGAAGTAGTGTCAGAAAGCCATAAGTCATTTAAGGATGTTCGGTAGAGATAGCGGGGGGAACCACTTGCGGGGCAAGGGAGAAGTAGCGATGAGTGAAGACTTTTCATCGCCGCAGGGGTCTCCAATGTGTGAGTGTTCATGTACACACACATATAAACACATCAGGTGGTGTGCACTCTGCAGTATCTGCACTGTCTGCTGCGTCGGTTATGGCAGCGTATGTGTATATTTGTTATGTATTTGTGCTAAAGATGTAAGTATTTGATTTTCATTCGTTATAACAATGTAATAAAAATGATTAAATAATTAAAAAAACTTGTGACAGATATATGTACATACAATTATATTCGTAGCTAATGTAAATAAAATTCTTGAATCCTTATGTGACTTGAAAAGTCTCATTGAAAGTGATATGTTAAATAATTAGGACAGACTCTAGTCTTTGCGATTACTACAAGCATGTGATTTTGTTATCTTGTGTAAAATAATTGTATTGTATAAAAATTACAAATTGAAAATTTTATTAAGAAAAGTAAATATGTGTTATTATAATACATTGTTTTGTTATGGGTGCGGGTGGAACCTATGAACATACACTCACATATTATTCAATTTTTTTATTCATAAACTAATCAGACGATCGTTGCGAGACTTTGTGTTCATATAGTTAATAACATAATCTGTGACATGTAAAGAAATTAGAGACATTCATCACGCCAATTTTTTAAAAACTGAGTTTTTATAAGTTTTCCCATAAGCTACCGTGTTAAAATGACTGAACTTTAAAATTCAATATCTCAGAAACGAAACAGACGAACCTCTTGAAATTTTAACAGCTTCACTGTAACAATAATAAAAACGTGTGGTTAAAGTTTTATCACAGGCTTCTATCTCTACCGAACGTCTTTAAAATAGGAAATTGATAGTTTCAACTTAAATAAAACGTTTTTTATTTTTTTTTTTACGTTTTTATAAGAAAAAAGTTTTTTTTTCCGGGTTACCGTGACAGCTTTTAGGTTTAGCCGTCAGGGCCATCCACTCACCACCTATGTATGGGGGTGTATTGCCGCACCCATTTCCAACCCTTTCTTTTTTTTTTTTTTTACAGATGTTATACCCTATCCATGGACGCAGTGTAAGTATCTCCGGTGAAACACATAGCCAGTTAAGCTGACACTCTCTGAACCAATGGTACATCGGGTCCACTCGCCACTGTGTAGCCTTTCCCCGGAGAAGACTTCATATTCCAAGACGTCCACTCCTCACTGAGTAAGCTGACGCTTTCTGCCGAAGCATCGGATTCAGGCTAATTAGCATCCCCGGAGAAGCCCCATGTTTCAGGGACCACTTCTCGCCGGTAAAGCCAGCGATCCCTGCCTGGCGCATCGGATCCACTAATCCCTACCTATAAT
Source organism: Copidosoma floridanum (assembly GCF_036245765.1). NCBI lineage: Eukaryota > Metazoa > Arthropoda > Insecta > Hymenoptera > Encyrtidae > Copidosoma > Copidosoma floridanum. The sequence goes on along the minus strand of NW_028321890.1, from coordinate 2,575,842 downwards.
TCTAACACTGTTTCGCATTCACCCAGGCCCGAAAACGTGTGCAAGGAAAAAACCCTAAAATTACTCTGAAGGAAAATTACACGGAAAAACCTACCCCGAAATAGCCGTGGAGACATAAGAACTTTTTCCGATTGAACCAGTTTTTAAAAAAAATCTGCATTCACCGGGAACCAAACCCACGACCCCTAGAACAGCGTTATATCAGTAACAATTACGCTGATCACTGAGCCAACGCTGCTTTTAAGAAAATAGTATTTTTACGTCCCACCACAATGACGCTCAAAAAATTTTTACTGTATTCCACTGTCGTGTGTACCGTTAAAGCATCTGCATCTATAAGGACCTGTTTATAAAAAATTCATATTGTAATTAGGGACTAATGTAAAAAGTGTGTCCGCTTTTCTTCATTCTTTTTAATACTGAAAAATTATGATTGTTTTATCGACGGTAGATATTGCTTGACGTCCATTTGTGTCGAAAAAAAACTTTTTTTAAAACGCGTACTAGCTCCGCTGTTTTAGTGAGCTGATCAGCCGCATTTTCGGGGTAGCTGGTGAACATTTTTGTGCAATTTTGTCCAAAATTTTTCAACACGTAGTTGATGTACATATCACAAATATCTACGTACATTGCGTTAGAGTTCCACACCACTCTATGTAGCTACAGCCACTGTCGATGATGTAAATAGTGTTACGTACTTTGCAGATAATTGATCTCACTGTCATTTGAAAAAATGAAGAAGTTGTATGGTTTTAATTTTCCTGCTTTATGCATACCATTTTCATTGAACAAAGCAAGGGGATACATTGCAAACTCGTACTTAGAGCATTTCCACGTCACATTGCTTATAAGCTAGTGAGCACTTATACGTAGTCATAGTAGTTGAAATAGTACCGTGGGATCCATAGACGTAAGAAGTACGGGCTATTTTGCGCACGTTCATCACACCATTGCAATACAGCACGATTTTTTCGATGAATCCTTTATATTTTGTTCCAAGGGTGAAAGTATCGATTCAGCTTCGACATCTGCTGCCATATGACAGTTGATACTTGCATCTCTAATTAGACCTGAGCCGATTTTTATGTTTGTTTAAGTCCTCCACATCTCACTTCAGATTAGCATCGCTCACAGCAACATGTTGATCACTGTTATAATTTGCAGTAAATTAACAAAATTTTATCAGATTTTGATCAACTTCAAGTACAGTTAGTAGCGATAAGATATATTTAATAAGCATAAGTTCAGACATTCCTCGATAACGCTTGACTCCACTAGTATTCTGCATTATATTTATAAGTGTTTTTTCAATGGTCATGTATGACCAATTACCGTAACGAAACTTTCCTGCTATTTGCATCGTTAAGAACCCTTGATTGACAAACTTGCTATACTCTTCAGCTGGCATGATATTTTTCAACTCCGTCATATATTGTACGTAAAAATGCGCAGACTTGAAGTACAGGAAAATGACTAATTGCGTGGAAGAAAGAGATCAGTTTTTGTACGCAATTGAGATAATAAAGTTAATCATATGTGTGCTGAATCAATAAATTCCATTATAGTACAATCACTTCATAATACTCTGCTGTTAGAGCATTATTTTGGATTTGTGACACGTAGCAATGAGCTTGTAATTAGGTACGAAGTTCAATCGTGAAATAATGATCTTAGACAGAGTTATAAAGACTAAATGAAAAGCAGAAATGGCACGAGCACACTGTTGCCCTTTCAACGTCTTGTGTACCATATTTCGTAGGGCACTCTAGCCCAGTGTGTCACAAGATCATACTGTAGCTAATTCTTCTTGAATTATTTAAGTCCTGTATTATTATTTATTAAAGACCTAAATTAAAAGTCCTAATAAACTTGCAAAGTAAGAGGTAGTTACAGATGCACACTATGAATCAGTATATGTTGACTTAGGAGCTTTGAGTGTGTTAATCAGTAGCAGAACGTTAACAATATTAAGAGCATTATATGTATTAACAAAGTTAGGCACCATTTTATAATAACAAGCTTTAAACACATTAAAATAATACTAATTTAGTCGTTTGTTAACAAAATGTTTGACATTTGTATCATACAATATTGATAAAGTGTATCGAAACAGCACACCAGCAAGTGTAACAATTCTGTGATTAATTTAACTTATTTAATACTCCTGATTGTACGCACTTAGATTTACATTATAGTTAATTTATTGTAAGCCTGGAGTATACGCGATAAAGTGCAAACTTATACTTAAAAACATTTTATAGTTTGTGAGACGGTAACCGGGGATTGTGACTAACGTGTGTGATTATTAAAACTTAACCTTTAATACTTTTATTTATGCTATGCCATGTGAATTTTTGTTAACGGGGATTGAGAAAGGACTGGGTACAGCCAGTATAGTGCAGCACCGATTGCAGCAACAGGTAGTGCCATGCCGTACAGCAATCGCCTTTTACTTTATTCAGAAGCACTTAGTAATCGAACACGGAGGCACCACTTTGTCACAGCCGCACTCAGCGCTGATCAAGACGAGACACGACAACACGACACACTTGACTATTAACTGTTTATTTATTTATGTTGATAACGGTCATTGAGATTGCACTTATGGCGCGGCACACCATAAAGGTGACGATTCCTGTGTTGTGGCTTGCTGTTGCCACTAAGTAGTATACCATGGTGTCGTTCACCTGGTAACTAGCGATAGGGGATTTGGGCTGACTATATGGCATGAGGGAAGGGTAATTAGGGACGACTACTAACTGCCGTTCACAGATACATTCCCTTAACATTGCACACACACATCCTCAAGGTACGGGTATAGGACGAACGGAAAGAGAGTCAGACCGAGCTCTATAGTTCCTCTTACTGCTATAGCCTCCAGGCCTGATACCGGGATTTCGTACTCTTCAGCAAGCCACATGCAGGAGAGACAGAGAGCTACCTACGAGACTCTCGCCAATTATTCTAGGTAACAAGGGCTCTGTGACGTGTTTGAATGTATTTCCAATTCACCACGTCACAAGTTGTATTATCCAATAATTTAATTAGAGGTATGTGTAATGGCCTTCACAAAAAATAAGTTATCGCATTTTGTCTACTTATAATGGCATTATACAAATTTTTTAGTTATTAGTATTACTATGGAAGCTTATTGATACATTTTTGAAGCAATAAAAAATTGAATATCTAAATGTTATTATGGTGGGAGCAAGTAAACATGTATAATACATTGAAACTTACGTAGCAAGAGTAGTAATGGTTCGGAAATATGAGAATGTTTGGCCTAAACTCTGCCACCTGCAGCGCTGCTGCAAAAAAGCTATCATGCCGTCTCAAATGTATATATAGATGTACAAATACATATACATATCTAGAATTCTTGTATATGTATTGAAAATATATGTGTACAGATACAATCAGAAGCCTAATGACTGTAATGAAAATTCTTGGCCCCAAACTCTGCCGCCTGTGGCGCTGCTGTAAAAGAGCTATCATGGCGTCTCAAATTTATACATAGATATACAAATACATATTTATGTATGTCTACTATTCTTGTATGTATTGAATATATATATTTACAGATACAGTCACAAGCCTTATGACTGTATGCTGAGCAAGTGAGCAGCCTCAACTGAGTAGAGTTGACTTATGTACGTGTAAATAATGACGTGATGGTGGTCAATAAGTATAAAGATAGTCAACACAATACCTTTATATATTTTAGACACCATGATGACTTTACTGCAGCAGTGCTGCAGGTGGCAGAGCTTGAGGGCAAACATTCTTATATATGACTCAGCCCTGTCTGGGGTTTTATCTCTTATTTATTTTATTTGAACAGTAAAAAGGAAAGAGTGATGAAACGAAGAAAATCTTGATTAGTTGACAATCTGCATGAAAATTAAAACAAAATATCTGTAAATGTTTTAATAATGTTTTTTTTTTAAAAAAAAATAAGAAATTTTTTTTGTATAAATCAATCACATAAAATCGTTTGTTCTTGCAAAAAATCCTATTAAAATACACTTATACAACACAATATGTCAATTTAATAACACCAACATTAGAAACTCAACAAACTAATAAATTGCACTTAAAACAGATGTAACGGATACAAATTAACATTTGTAATATTTTGTTTTGTCGAAACACTCTTAAATATGAGGCGTATTTTTCAGTCAGCTTTCCGATAGTGTGGTTAGTTTTTCGAAAAAATTTCATTTTCACTGAAAAAAAACATAACATATGCTATATCTTGAAAAAGGCATTTTTAATATTTTTTTGATAGGCTAGATAGAAAACTGAGGTTTTTTTCTACATTTAAAACGTTTTTTTTTCACAATGTGTTCTTCCTGAAAAATTCGAGTAAAATAATACCAAAGAGTAGACGTTTGGCCGTCTGAATGCGCTCCAAAGGACGATGCACCGCCGCGCTCTGCTTAAGTTAACTAATATTATTAGTTTTTCACTATTTAATTATTTAATTACAATGAAGTATGCTTGTACGTCATAACTTAATATATACTATTGTATAATTAAAATAGAATCTTTGATTTTTTAAATGATTTTCAGGAAGAATTAAAAGAACCGTCTGAACATAAAGCGTATTTTAGTTCTCAACTATTGTAATTGCCTTGCGTATTTTAATTAATTTATATAATAAATAATCGCTTTTTTTAGTCATCTAAAAACAGATCTTAAAAGTGGAGAATTTCATGTAACTTGTGATTTTTCGAAAATTATGCGTTTGTTATACAGAATTCAACCTAATGTGTTCATTGGAACAGTAACCAAGCTTCCATTTTTACATTGCCTAGAAAATGAGCTGAAAACAGTGACTTTTAACGCTTGCGCGGCAGGCCTGGGACGTTTCATGTGAAACGCCTCAAATATACATGCTTATCCTCTTAATGTTTCATTAGAGTTCCGAGAAAACGAGATCTGTTAGCAAGGTAAAAACCAGTGGAAAGAATAAAAAGTCTAGTAAATATCTATATTATATGTTTATCTCGGTATTCTCTGATTGCATATTGGGCAGCAAGTATTCTTTACGTGTTAAATATGACAGTCATTGTTATATATATTTATATACACAAGTGAGGCTTCATCCCCCTGCGCGCTTCGTGTGCCAACCCACCAAGGAATATTTAAAACTTAATAATTCAGTAACTTTATGTGATTAAAATTTGATATCTACAAAATAATGGACTTGTTAGACGAATAATATATTGTTACTCAATTTGTTTATTTTTCTCAGTTTCTAATACTCCAATATACTTAAAATATACATACAACATGTAGTTTCGTATTACAATATTTTATTATATGATAAATACAACTTAAATTTGGAATTAAAGTATTTAGAAGTGGAAATTTTATTATAAAGGCTTTTTTGGAAAAGCCTTACATATATCTGTATAATCGTATAAATTGGAATATTAAGTAATCAATATTTAATATTATTAGTACATAGCAGCGATAGGGTATTTAGCACAAAAAATGGAAATATAAATTTCCTACGATCATAAAATCGGCGATTGAAAATGTACGATAATTTTTGTAATTATAAAATTTCTTGTAAGAACTTAAAGGCTGTCCTATTCTTGAATTTTGTAACATTGATTTTTTACCAAAATTCAAGATTTTCAAGATAAATGTGAAAGTTATAATATACATGAAAAATTTTGTAATGTTAGCATTTCTATTTTTTTTTTTAATGTAAGAATTTGGAAACAGAGTGTCTTAAGATATAAGTTTTTTCAATGTTTTCACTTGTTAAGAGTCTAATTTTGAAGATGCATTCTATGTACTTAAAAAACTAAATTGCTTAGAGAAAAACAAAAAATTGTAAGGAATGAACTTTGACAAACAAATAACAAAACTGTTAACCAAAAATTTCTTGGCATACAATGTTTTTAATATTTGCTTGGTTCTCCGAATCATTTTGTATAAATATATTCTCAGAATCTTCACATGTAGATACCAATAGGTTTAGTTGACCATCAGAAAACAAAGGTCGTTTGTAGTCAAATTCTTGTGTATCAAAACTTTAACCTTGCGATTTACTGATTGTCATGAAAAAAGCTAGAACTATTGAAAACTTTTTTCTGTATGTAATTGATGGTAAGAATGAGTTATTACTGATATTTAACGTGATGTTTGGAATAAAAAATTTATCATCAGATTTTTCACCAGTTACTATTTCTGCTTCTAAATTATATTTTAATAATTTTGTCATACGTTGTCACGTGCCATTGCACAATCCATCGAATGTACCCAAGTTTCTTATTAACATAACAATACCATCTACTTTTGAATTTATAATATGTGGTGGTAATCCTTTATGTTTATTTGTTAGACTTTCTATAGAAAAATTTATATTTATATTTTCATAAGTGCGATTACTCTCTTTATGTTTTGCATAATCTATGCTATAATAAGTATGTTCTTTTTCTGTAATATAATTCAAAATTTTATTATTTAAAATGTACAAAAGTTTCTTATGAGTTCTTAGAACTACTTTGTTTAGAAAACTATTCATACCATCTCCGTAAATGTATTTCTTAACATTATGAGTTTTTTATCCCTGGGGAATTTCAAAAGACTTTATTGTTCCATTTTCAATGTCCATTAACAATAATAAAAATTTCAAATGTATACGCCGCATATTACTTCTCAATTTCATAATTTTAAGGTCTTTTAATAGAAATAAATACTTTATAGTTTTACTAATTACAGAACTTTTACACTCATGCTTTATCACTGGAAATATCTGTCTAAAATTGCCTCCTAAAATAAATAATTTTCCACGGAATAGAATATTATTATCATATAAATCTTTTGAAGTTTTATCCACTATTTCCAAAGCTTTTTTAGAGATCATTGAAGCTTCGTCTTAGATGATTACATTTACTTCGTATTCTTAAAAAAAAACTTTTAATGTTATTTAAATCTAATGGTAATCAAAATGACCTATGATTTGTTATTCGTTTGAATAATAAAATTAAAGCAATTCCTGTCCAAGCCATAGATATAACTTTCTTTTCTTTAAATGAAAAACGAGAAACTGATGTTACGTTGGCGTGACGTATGATTTGAGTCTAAGCTTGCGCCTAATAACTCGGGAGTCACGCTGGGCACGTAGGTGGGGCACGGGGCTAAAGGGGTAGTTTAACTTAACGACGTAGTACTCGCAAAGGGGCTACGACTGCTATCACGCTACTAGGACCAGCTGCTGTGCAATATTTCGATGAACTTGCTCGCAGCTCGCTTAAGGTTGGTCAATTTTACCAGGGGCGGCGTATTGAAGGGTATCCCGTTCGCGATCTAAAAACTGTCAGCACCGTCACCAGTAAGGGTATCATTTATCGGCTTTACGTGGGGAAGAGATGAGTTTACTCGCGATCTGACTTTGATGCACTAATATCGTTGTGAGTATTTGCTTTAATCCGATCGGTCCTTGTTTTTTATTTAATTCATTTATTTTTTTTTAATATTTATACCGGGTTACCATGACAGCCTACTTGGCCTAGTTGCGGGGTCACCTACTCACCACCTATGTGTGGGGGTGTATTGCCACACCCATCTCTAAACCTTTTTCCTCGCATCCTACCTGAATCCATGGGCACAGTGTGAGTATCTCCAGTGGAACACCTTGCCAGTTAAGCTCAAACTCTCTGCACCGATGGTGCATCGGGTCCACTCACCACTGTGTAGCCTTTCCCCGGAGAAGACTCCATTATTCCAGGATGTCTACTCCTCGCCGGTTAAGCTGGTGCTCTCTGCCGAAGCATCGGATCCAGGCTAATTAGCATCCCTGGAAAAGCCCCGTGTTTCAGGGGCCACTCCTCGTCGGTAAGGCCGGCGATCCCTGCCCGACGCCTGGCATTGGGTCCGCTAATCCCTACCTATAGCCCTAACACTGTTTCGCATTTACCCAGGCCCACAAAGGGAAATTCCACAGAAAAACCCACCCTGAAACAGCCGGGGTTACATAGGAACTTTTCCCGATAAAAACAGTTTTTGAATAAATCTGCATTCACCGGGAATCGAACCCACGACCCCTAGAACTGCGTTGCATCAGTAACAAGCACGCTTACCACTGAGCCAACGCCGCTCTCCGATCGGTCCTTGTTATCCTGACGGTATTACTACCACGGAGAGCAATGGTATACGCGTGGCTAAATTAATATTCCCGGTGATCTACGGGTACCAATACTATGGCAAGTAATGGTGTTCGCGCACAACAACTTAATAGGGAGAAAGAAGCTTTAGAAATTTTATAACTTTCCACTTACTTTTATTTAAAAAGAATAACTCGGACAGGTGGTGAACCAGCGTAGAATGGAAACCGCGCTCGAAGAAGATCAAGTGGCAGTAGAGGCGGACTCTGATCACCAGTTGATCGTTCGAGAGTGACAAACGAAATTCGACTGTGTCCTCGCTTCGTAGTAGACTAGTGAAGCAGAGGCGGACTCTCCCTACTTAGTCTACTAGGAAGGGTATCGTCGAATGCCATGTGCCGAACTTAGCTTCCTCTGGGCCTCCGGGCCTTTTTATTGCGAGAAGCGGACCTTGGTCACGCGCTGGCTCGAAAAACGCAGGAAAACTTGCAGGGGGAAAATTTTGAAGAAAAGACAATAGCCAAAAATCTAATTGGCTAGAACTGCTCTAGTTTAGCCAATCAGAAATTGGCACATCCCACATCCGGCTTATTTTCCTCTATGCGTCAAGAGAAGGGAAGGTGATTCACTTACTCATGCCCTTGCTTTCTCTTTTACATCAAGATTTTATAGATTTTTCCATGTTAGTTAATTTTAACCTTAGGATAACATATTGCTAGAATTTACTTACACTAAGCATTGTTCGTTTATTCAATCAAATTTATTGCAAAAAGAGCGGTGAAAATCGTCCAATATTTCATGTAGATGTTGACTGAATAATCATTCACTGCGTTGCTATATTAATAATAGGGTCAGTAATAATAATTCTTACACATTAATAATTATAGTAGTTGCTAGAGTTACCAGATACATTAATTGAACAAGTTGATAGTCAGAAGTGTTGTGGTCCAAATTCAAATCAGGTGTTCGTCGTGACCCATTGTTTGTTAACTTAACTAAGCTATGAATATATTTTGAAATGTTAGTAGTGGGATCAATTCTCATTTTCCCTTTTGCTTACTCTTTGGAGAGGATGTCGGCACGCGGTGCCCTGGGGATTTGAAAGTTCCGTTACTTACATTGGCTTGGTCGTACAAACTCTCTCTCTCTCTCGACATATCTGAGTCAGGAAAAGGGGAAAGAGCTATTGTTGACAGTTGGCCCAACTTTCCCGCTTTCCTTTACATATTGAAAAGTAGCAACATTTTTCCGGATTACAAAAATTAGGTTTTTGCGACTGGTATAAAAATTCTGTAGTGTAAGAGGGTGGCTTGGCAACTCATGTATCGAAAACGAGTAAAACTAATAATGTCGCTTCGTTAGGTTTACAGTAGTTAACATTATTATTTATATTGTGGTTGCTTATCAACTATACAATAACTCAATCTTATTCTACTTGTCTTAGTTGTTATCTACCGGTGCAACTGTTCCTAGCTAACCTTTTGCATCTGTTAGTTCTTTAAAGTTATTTTATTATTTTACGCTTTGAAAAGTATTTCATTTGATTTTTTTCCGGTCAGCATGGGCCAGCGAGCATGTATATGAGTCATGCATGGGCGTAGTACCTTGGCTACGAGCAATCTTGTTGGTGATTCACCTCTTTTCAGATGCACATTGGCCTCTGCGTTTAGTGTTCTAAAATCGTCACGAAAAGTTTTGAAGCAAGGGAAAAAAAATTAATGTGGATACACCGATGTTACACTGATGTTTTATATAAAAATGTTTTTACAGAACCTTCTAGAACCATCAATAAAATATAATTTTGTATCACTGTTAATAATTTCATCAAAAATTTTTTTTTTGATCACTATTTAGGTTAGAAAATAAATCCTTAAAATTTGTTTCTAAATCAAAACACTTTTATTTTCCTCAACATTTTCAGATTTTTCTGTTTCATTCAGTTCTGTTAATCCATAATTTTTACATGAATTTCCTACAAAATTTAAAAATTTCGTTTACATGTAATAAAGCATTATTTTATTCATCGTCTTTTAAATCTTTAATAAAAATTTGTTTTGCTTGACTCCCAAATAGACTTACCCCAAAGTCTTTAGATATTAAGAACCATGTGAAAATTTTTCTCAGTTAATATGGCAACACAACGTTACAAACCTTTTTAAAATATTTTATATATTTACAAGTCATGTTCAACTTAACTTAAAGCAATATCAGTATCTCTAAAAGTACTGTTATGTATGTTTTCAACTGTTATCAAATTTTCGAAAGATTCGCCTCCACGCGCCTGATTTGAAATTTATTAAAATAAATAAAAAACGCTTAGTCCCTAGGTGACACTATTTTTAGTCGCCTTATTGTTACATTACTTTTAACTCTTTATCTTCTAATCTAAGTTTTTAACGTCAAATTAAAACAGTAATATTCTGGAATATTTACATATCCAATTTTTTGCGAAACTATCTATTCTATTTGATTTAAACTAAGTGGTTAACGCTGTTTTGCAGTTTTCTATAGCTTTAGACATATTATTTTCTTGAAAAACTATTTTTTGTTTATTTTGAATATTACTGGTAAATTGAATACAGAATGTCTACATCTATACGTCTCAAGGAACTGCTTGCGATTCTTATTCGATTGTATTACGTGCGTGTACTATGTCATTTGTATATGTGCAGGGTATAAAAGCAACTTAGCTTGAAACTCTGACTACATTACGATTTTACATCCCTTTCGTAAGAGTCAGAGGTATGTTATACATGTAACTTAATTTGCGTTTATTATATTTTACTTAAATTAGTATTGCAAAGAATTTTGTAACTCATAGATTTTTGTACCTGATGAGGGCCGGGACGTTGTCCAAACGGCCGAAACGTCGTTTTGTTTTTTAATAAATTCAAAATATGACAGTACCACCATTGGACGTTGTTTTTAATTATTTACCAACTGTCATTGGACGTTTTATTTAAATAAAAAGTTTACTATTTAGTAGATAGGAAGTTCGATATAAGTAATATGGAAGTAACGTAAGATTTTCTGCTTTCGTTAAAAATTTTTGTCTACCTTATGTATTCCATCCTACACGTTCTACTGTAAGTAATAAAGGAAATATCATAGGATCAACATGCAGCAGCATACAGTATCGATAATGCAACCTGGTAAAGGTGTTGATAAATCAGATGATAATATTCATACAAAGTTTTCCGTGGAAATGTTAAACAATATTCGTAAAGGCTTACCACATCATGAACTCAAATTAAAAATAGGTACAATAGTAATGTTAATTCGAAACTTTAGTATATCAGACTGCTTATGTAACGGTACAAGATACTAAATTGTTGAAGTTTAACGTAGAAGGCGGAATAGGTACGAGAGAAAATATGTTTCTTATATTAATAACATGATTTGAATATTTTTTTATGTATAGACAAAATTTATAACCTAATAATACATTTCATGAATGTATATTGTGTTTATCTATTGTACCAATTTTAACATTAATTTAAAATATAGTAGTAATAGACCTAAGTCTTCGTGGTTTGATAGGGCTTTATAAGTTGACTCAAAAAATAATGTGATCTTAATGTGAAACTTCCACAGTTTGTATTAATGACAAACTTAACGTAATTTACGCTTCACGCAACGACCCCTATGAATCAGTTATGATTTTAAATATTTTCTGGACAATGAGATAAAACATAGAGATAAGAAAGTTTTGTCTTAAAGTAATTTAGTAATGAAGCAGATTAAAAATAAAAGACTAATATGTATACGACACGAACACAAAAGTAATGTGGGGGTAGTGGGGAGTGAGCGGTGGGGTTACGAAAAATTACGTGAGGAGGGCTATGGGGGGTTTTAGAAAAAACTGTGATGTGTCAAGATAAGAAAGAAAATGACAGATTCTTACCTTATTTTGTGGGGGGGGCAGAGAGGGACGGTGGGGGTAAATGGTGGTCTGTAGGGGCTGTAGGGGGGTTGTTCTGGAATGCTCCACCAAGATCACTACATAATATAGGAAGATATATATATATATATATATATATATATATATATATATATATATATATATATATATATATATATATATATAATAGTCGTAAGAGTTAGAGCGAGGTTTTGCTCCCCCCACTCACCCCACCTCCCCCCCATTTCCCCTCAGCTCCCCCCAAATAAGGTAGTTATTTTTTCATTTTCTTGCATTTTTCAAGTAATCCTACTTTTTTGCTAGCTCCCCCATTCCCCCCCGCTCCACCTCAGCTTCTCCATATATAATGTAAGTATATTCTTATTTTGGAATTCCTTTGTGTGACTTAAATAGTTTTTCTTGTCTAATATTATAATGCTACACAGATGACACACACAAAATTTTTTTTTGTGAAATTTTTTGGGCGATGATAGACACTCTTTATTTAAAAATTTTAAGTTACATTTGTCACACTGATAAAATTTTGCATCCATGATGGTGTATCTGAAAACATATAACAAAAAACGGATTGTTTATGATTACATAAATCTGGGTACTAGACGGTACTGAAATTTTCTTTTTTGATGAAAGATAAAATTTGCAAGAAAGTGTAAAAATAGTAATGAACTATAAAAAATAGTTTTTTTGTTACTCTAAAATTTCATTCCAAACAATATTTTTAATTTCAAATTGGTTTTCTGATTCAATTAGGATAAAAATTTTTTTTTGGTTTTAACATTTAGACAGTGCAACATATAATTGCTAATTAGAAAACAATGGTTTTCTAAAGTATAACCCTAAGGCATTAAAACTTCGACCTTAAAATTTATTGATAGCCATAGGAAGAGTTAAAATAAATGAAAATCGTTTTCTGTACAATATAAATGGTAGTGAAGAAGAATTGTTTGTATTGAGTGTTATTCTTAGACAAAAGACTTTATTTCCTTTTTTTTTACCTGAGATTATTCCAGCTTCGATGTTGTATTTAAATAATTTTGTAATTCGTAATCTTGTGCCATTGCAAAGTCCTTCAGATATGTTTAAGTTTCTTATTAACATAACAATAGCGTTGATGTTTAGATCTAATTCGTTTGAAAAAAGACCTTCTTTACTACTTTTTAAATATTCTGTAAAGAAATAAGTATAAACATTACCGTCTAATTTATCTACTCCTTTGTGAGTTGCTTTATCAATACTATAGTACGTTACTAATGTTCCTACCATATTATTTAACATTTTTTTGTTCAAAAAGTGATTGTATTCATTGTGAGATGTTAATATAGCTTTACTTATAAAAGAATCATCATCATTATTAAAAGTTTAAGAACATATATCATTTACTTTCTATGTCTGAGGAATTATAAAAGTTTTCATTTTGCCTTCTCCTATATCCAGTAGCAATAAAAAAAATTTTTTATCAATTGCACGTATACTATTTTTTAAATAAAAAATATTAAAAAAGGCCAAAAATTGAAAAATTTTATGATTTCTTGAACAATAGTAATTTTGCTTACTTTTTTTACTACTGGGAGAATTTGATGAAAGTCTCCGCCTAAAATTATTATTTTATTTCCCAAAGGTTTATCACTACTCGATAAGTCCTATCAACGATTTCTAACGATTTTTTTGGTACCATAGAAGGTTCATCCCAAATAATTACTTTTACATTACGTAATTTTTGTTGATCTGGCTCAAACTGGAAAAATGTACTTTCTATAGTGCTTAAGTCTAAAGGAAGTCTGAAAGTTTTGTAAGTGGTCATTCCCTTTGGAAGCAAAATTGAAGCAATACTTGTCCAAGCCATCATAAGAATTTATTTTCAGTTGATATGAAATAATAAATTAATCTTTTGTATAGAAAAGTTTCTCCAGATCCACCAGGACCATCGATGAAAAAAATTTTTTTTTTAATTTTATCATTTCTTGAAAAATTCGACGATAATCATGACTGCGTTGTGAAAGTATCTCATGGAATTTATGTTTACAAAATATTCTTTCATCATTGTAAGTATCAATATTTTTTTCATTGTTTCTGTTGGTTCTGGTAAACTGAAATCTTTACAAGACATACTTTCAGAATTAAAAATTTCGTTGAAATGTAAAAGATCTTTATTTCGATCATCTTTACAATCTTCAATGAAAAATTTTTTGTATTTGTTCCAAACAATAATACCAAAAAAATTTTTAGACATAATAAACCACGCAAAAAATTTTCGTAGTTAAAAATGCAGCATAACGTTACATGCTTCTTCAAAAATTATATCGTTTTGAAAATCGTGTTCTACTAATCTCATAGAAATAGCTGTTATTAGTCAGGGAAAATAAAAAGTGATTGTGAAAAGTTCATGTAATTAATTATGATCAATATACATTTGTTACATATATGAATTTTAAGTAACAATTAATATAATTCGAGTTTCTCTCTATACTTTGTAAATCTAATTTGCAACTACGGGGGTTGGTGCGCAGAGCGCGCAGGGGGCATGTATAGTTATAAAAGCTTAGAAATATCTATTGACACATACAGGATAGACAGCTCATTTAAAAAAGGGAGCTACTAGAAGAAATAATAAAGCTCACCAACAAAAAGTCGAGGGCATATCTCTCTGTCTATATAAACTTTACCACTTTTATTTGAAATTAGCAGCTTGTTCTTCATATTTTCTTAAAAGCAGACCAGTAATCATTCTTCAGCGTAGAAAATTTATTCCCGAGTATTTACGAAAATGCCGTAGTCTTCCGAATTTTGTTAAATATACTTGAACATATTATTTTCATACTAAAAATTAATTTTATCACTTTTTAAGGCTTTAAAAAATATTAATACAAACCTTATTTTGAAAAAATTACACTTAAAAACGCAATAAAAGGGGGTTTGGTTCGCGGAGCGCGCAGGGCGGCGGAGCCCCACTAATATATATACATATATATATATATGTGTGTGTATGTATACACACATCAAGGACAGTGTAACGTTTATACGTACCAGAACATTGTTAAAATTGCTTGAAAATAGTAACTTTTATCTTAACATGAAAAATTTGTGATTAAAATCGTGACAGGCAAATGAGAAAAAAAATCTTATCAAGTGTGCTTTCCTTACTATGGTAATTGTTTTGCAACTAAAAATTTCTATGACCAGTAGACAAGCTTAGCCACAGCGTATTTTTGCTTCAATGCGTGACCTTACTGACGCAGCGAAGCAAGTGCGTTACAGAATGGCATTTGTGCACATAAACAAACAGTTGTTCATAAACGATGAAGGTTGCAATGGACAAAAAAAATTTTTTCTTCATCCTGGGGCCTTTAACTAATTACTGGCAAAATTTCATTAGTCTAGAGCGTTTGTAGCAGCCACTACGAGTTAAACAACCAAATTGTCATTTCTTGACTTCCATTGGTCCTTTTGTTTTTTGAATTCATGAAAAAATTATCACAATAAAATGAATTTTGTTTCAAACGTTTCGTTAATATAAAAAAAAAATAACTGTTGAAAAATTTTCAAATTACATGGCTTTGAAGATTATGTTAATTAATACCTATCGATTCCAATTAATTTTCCAAGATTGCTTCGGTTTTACATAGTTTATATGGCTATAAAAGTCAAGCAAGATTTCAACTTAATAATTTTGCAATAAGTCACCAGACTGTTAACAAGCAAGCGGACCAGGATCATTTACTTCATATTATCAATAACTATTTAATATCCAAATATCTTGCAAAAAAACTGTTTCAATTATGCTCCACCTGATTAATCCCACCGGAGATCTCGCCTGAGATCCCAGATGACTATCTCATGCTAAAAACTTACCTAAGATTTCAACTGAGATTTATTAAAAAATATTTTTACTGAAAAAGGAAAATTACATATTGATTCTACGGTATTTAAAGTTGCCCCGTTGGTGTAACAATTAGGATGGTACATCAAAAAAAACATCTTTAAGGGTGTTTTATGCCTATTTTTTAAAATAAATTTCTGCAAGTCTCAGGTGCTTTCTCAGATGATATATTAGATCAGATTTTACCTGAGACTTGAAGGAATTTATCCCTTTTTAAAAAAAATATACATAAAACTCCTTTATAGATGTATTTTTTGATGTACCATTCTAATGATGAATGATGAAAAGGGCTTACATTAACAGTTCAATAAAACAACATAGTCAATAAGTGTATCTACATGTTAATAATACATAAAACAGCGGTAACAGAGAAATGCACAGTCATTTTAAGGGGGTTCCGACGGGGGGTTCCAGGGAGTTCAGAGGTAGTAGGTAGTTTAATTGATAAATAAGAACCTACTAAATTTAGCGTTGTCTTTATTTATCCCTTTCAGCGTGAGAAAATTCAAGATATTTGCTCTCAAAGCTCGCACATTATACACAACCTCTTGTGGAGCAACATAAATATATCTTAATTTTCTAACCATTATGTAGGAGTTACATGTCAGAATAGTAACTGTTTTATAAAAAAAAATCTCAGTTTACAGATGTATTGTAGTACTGTATTTATGCACGACGTTCTCACGAAGTTCAACCATCGTCAGTAGTGAAATATTTTTTTTTTTTCTTATTCGTTTTTCAAGTTTTTGTTCTAGTAAACAACATGAATGCAGTACTAACGTTTACAGAGCTTCGTTCTTCCTGTGGGTCTGGCGACCCCCTTTTTACCTAAGAAATTGTGTCCATACTCATCTCATGTTTAAAGAACTTCGTTCTTACCGTGGGTTCCATGACCCATTTATCCCCCCTGGTTTGTTGTTTTTTTTTTATTTTTTTTATTTTTTTTTTTTTTTCTTTATTTTTTGTATTATTTTTTTATATTTTGTGTTTTTTTTTTATATTTTATTTTATTACATTTTATTTTCATTTTTTTCTTTATTTCTTGTTTTATTTTTTTTCATATTTCATTTAATTACATTTTTTTTCTTTTTTTTGTATTTCCTTTCTCAAATTTCTTTCTTATTTTCATATTTAATCTTTTTTTTTCATTCCTTTTTTTTCATAAATCATTCCTTTTCTTTCATATTTAATTTCATTACTTTTTTTTTCATTCTTTTGTATTTCCTTTATTTAAATAATTTTTTTGTTTATAAAATAATTATATTTATAACAGTAATTAGTAGCATTACTGTAATGCCAAAAAAACCTCAGGTTTAATCAAAATCGGTCGGTATTTTATGCATCAAATGCATCAAATGCATAAAATACAAATATTTAATGCGTAATAACGCGCCTTATTATGTTTAATCTACATAACCATATTTATGCTAATTAAAATTTTTTTTTTTTTTTTTTTTTTTTTTTTTTTTCTAGATGTATTATTTAGAAAAAAATACACAATTTATAAAACAAATACATAATTGAATGTATTATCAGTAAATACGTTTAAAAATGGAATGCTATAGTTACGAACCACACCATAAGTACAAGAAACCAAGTTTTTATAGTCGGCAGCGCTCGTAGCAGAGTGGGTAAGGTACTGGACTCACATGCAACGGGTCGAGGGTTCAAATGTCTTTATTGGAAAATGTTTTTTTTTTTTTTTTTTTTTTTTTTTTTTTTAGAATTGAAAAAGAAAAAAATTCAGTGAAATAAAGTGAAATAAAAGTTATTGTGGGAAAATAAAATTGTAATTGGTTTGAATATTAATTGCTTGGGAGTGTGAAAAGGGAATGGTGGGTAAAGGTGTGCAGAAGAGTAACACGGCACGGTTGGCAGATATACATATATAGTGGGGAGAGGGGAAGTGTATGGAGAACAGTAGGTGAGGGGAACGGGGTAAGGGGGGAAACTTGAAAGGAAGAGACTTTGGGTGAAACCACTTTCGTTTCCAAAAAAAAAAAATCTGTCGGTTTTAAAATTCCAGCCCCCCGAGTAACGCGACATAAAGAACTTCGTTGTAAAAAAAAATCTCAGTTTACAGATGGTACCTTGCAAAATATAGGTAACCCTGAAAAAATTCTAGATATTCTGTAAAGTATTCATCAAGTTCTTGTATTCTACTTGTATTAGCATACAGTTTTTACAGTTACACACATACACACATGATAGAGCTCGCATATATACTTGCAGCAGTGATACCAACTGACATAAATATTTTTGGGTTGGTAATGGTGCTCGCTGGAGCCCCCTTCAGACTTGAATGTGGAGCTGCTTACATTTTGATAAAGTGTATGTTTTATGTGAATGGAAACAAAGACAAATATTCCAAGTTTTCAATTATCTATTAAATTTAAATAAAATATCGTTAGATATGTGACTGAAATTTTTTAAGTATTCTCTTTGTCGATACTATTGTTTTTTTAATAAATGTAAGCCAATTCGGAAATACGTTATCAAAATTTTTCCTGTGTCTAAAATTTCCGTAATATTCTTACTGAAAGTGTATTTAAATTCGAGTGGATTACTACTGTTTACAAGCTGAAGTGTAGTGATTATCGTGTGAGCTCTGCAGGTCAATCGAACTGCTCAGTAGAAACTGGATTTAAGGGATATGTGAGTAGCAATAGCAGACCAATTGTATTAGCGCATTATGAAGAGAAAAATCATAGAGCAAACGCAAAGTAGCGATGGAAACCCCCCTCCTTTTTTTACCCTATGCAATAGGTTCATGACGGGCCGATTGCTCTTGAGCCCATCTGGTTAAAAATGTTGTAGTTGAGCCCATTATAACGATCTTTTCTGCATAGCACTTGAGCCCAGATGATTGTTACAGTTGAGCCTGTTGAAACGTAATATTATGTATTTCATAAATACTCGTTTTACATCAGGGCCATTAATAAGATTAATGTATACCTACATGTGTACATATATGAATATACAATCAAAGTTATATAGAGAATAAATAGTTACGCACCTTAGTCAAATCACAAAACGAATGCGCGACCAAATTACCATTGTTCGTAAATAAAATTAGTTGCGTATTGACGTCGCGTGAATAAACATGGTATTGTGTCTATCATGGCAATTGTTTACAATACTCGTCATCTCGCACGGCAAATACATTCCTGTAGTGTTTTGTCTATTACCAGACAAATAACAGTGCACGTATGAGACCACTTTTAATTACATCATCAAGAAGTGCAAGGATCTTTAGTTGGAATTTGATCCCTTACGCATTGTCGTGGATTTAGAAGTTAGTATACGCCATGCTGCTCGAAACAAATGGCTCGCAGTGACTATCGAAGGATGCCGATTTCACGTCACGCAATCGTGGACAAGAAAAATCCAGACTCTTGGTAAATTGTGTATTAAAATAAATAAGGCCTAATATTGCATTAGCGTTTCTAATTTGTAATAAATTTAATAATCTGCAGGTCTCTCGACTATGTACCGTGATGAAAAATCGGAGGCGGGGTTTTGGCTACGTTGGTGTTTTGGTCTACCGTTACCGTTTCTCGATCCACACAAAGTCGAGACAGCTTTTATTGATGCTTTGATGACTCGTGCTTTGGAAGTAGTAATTCGAGAGATTGACACTTTCCTCATATATTTAGTAGAAACAAATTTAGAAGCATCCGCGTTGTATCCTCCCAAATTATGGGCATCTGCGAACAGTACCACAGAATGAACTACAAATGCATGCGAGTCATTTCACTCGCATTTTAATGACATGTTTTACAACGAACATCCAAACATTTTTCTCTTTTCCGATACTTTACTAGAGCAAATTCATCTAGATACTTTCATCTTTTGGTGGGCTCAACTGCAACTTATTTTGTCAATTAGTTGGGCTCAACTGCCACTTTTTTCTGTCATTCTTATCAGTAGATGGGCTCAAGTGCATAGCGCCCCTCATGATGTGTATACGTATGCTTTTAACGCAAATCAGTCTATTAGCTGTGTACAAGTGTATTGGCGCCATCTGATGGTAAAACATTGCGTAATTTCAGAACTTTAAAGGATCCAATACATTATAAATAGCAAATATCACAAGTTTATAGATTTATCACGACAGCAAACGTGAAAGCAACAATAATTTCAACAATTCTGAAAATCCTAGTTGTCTGTTCCATACAATGTTCAAGAAAAAAGTTACACTGGCATCTAAATTATTAAAACAAAAATGCCACTAACATAACCTCAAATTGTAGTATCAAAGCAGAACCGAATCATCTCGACCATATAGTTACGTGGGTATGACGTAAGTGACAGTAAGTGACATCTCCACTAGCTTTATTTTATTAATTACCATTCATATGATTGGAGACTATATTCAATATCTTTTCAATAAAAAAGCTGTCAACCATGAGTTTACTATGATAAGTATTATATTTACCTTCGGTGATTTAAAATATTGAAAAACTCAATAACACGCAATCAATAATGTTATGAGTCCTCAAGAGTCCTGCATTTTGCACATTTCTCTCACCACAAGCTCTTAGATCGCTTTTTTTTACCCCCTCCAAGGACTTGCACACAGCGAATATCCTACAAGCACATGTGCTAACCACGGAGCACATGCATTAAGGCACTGGCTTTTTTACATCAGGCCTATACGTTTTCAGGGAGATAGGGGATACCGTTCTGTAGTCAGCTATAGTGTATAGTAGACTAGTAGTGTCTACATACCTATACATGACAGCTACAGTAGAGTATTCCCTCTCTCTTGAAAACGTATAGGCCCGATGGAAAAAAAGAAAGCACTTTTATGAGTTTGCTCCGTGGGGCGTGGCTAGCGCTTATGCTTGTGGGCTATATAAGATTCACAAGCGTTAAAAGCATACACATCATGAACTAATCGCATATGGTCATAAAAAAACGAGATATTTTTATCACCGCTATACGTTTGCTCCATCCAAGTAAGGTATAATTTTTTTTCTTACCATGGGCCCAAAGTGCAACTGCCGCTTTGCACCTTCAGGTCACACTTTGTGCCCTTGGAATAACTTTGGGCCCACGGGCACAAAAGTTTTTTGCACCCTCCGGGCCCAAAAGTGATTTGCTGGGCGCAAAGTGTGCCCACGGGCACAAAATTGCACTTTGCACCTGCCGTACGAATAACATTATATGCAACTCGGGTACCAACCTACAACGAGCGCACCCTTCGGGCGCTCATGTTTGTATTTTGTGGCCTAGTGACGTGATGTATCATTCTTACCGAGAGCGCAAAGTGTAATTTTGCGCCCGTGGGTATACTTTGCGCCCAGTCAATCATTTTGGGCCCTAGAGCAAGAACATACTCCAAGTCTGGAGGGCGCAAAAAACTTTTCTGCCTGTGCGGCCAAAGTGATTACAAGGACGCAAAGTGTGTCCCGAGGGTGCAAAGTGGCAGTTGCCCATGGTAAGAAAAATATCAGAGGATTGCAAGAAACTAATAATTTTAAAGAAGAAATTCCACAAAATCAAAGAGAAAATTTCGTTGAACTTTGTCCAGAGATTACCTTGATCAAGCAACAGCCATAAACAGACCACGTGAAAGAAAAGTAATTGCGAACTGCAACTGCATTAAACCAAAAAAATTTGAGAAAAAAGAGCAATTTTACTGACATCTAGATTTTTTCGATAGCAAATTAGAATTTTTTTACCTTCCTAACTTCAAAATTTTGTATCGAGCTATTCTGATAGGTTAGATAAAAAAAAAATTTTTTTAAATAATTTTACTAAACTATGTTAAAACATTGAATTCATCATTATCAAACATTATCAGATGTCAGTATACTGAAATTCAAAAGTACACAATGATATTTAAAAATTTTAAAAAACAGTAGCGAAATCGTTATCTGGAAAAAAATTGAATAAATCTATGTAATAGGGAATTTATTAAAAACAGACGCGAATTATAGAATCAAATCTAAGTTAAAAGTTATACTCCAATAACCCAAAAATCACTCGTTTGGGAATCAAAAAATCAATTAATTAAATAATGATATGTCAAAAATTTATTAATTTGAAAAAAACAATTTTGATTTGACTCAAGAAAGAGAAGACTGCACTACGTCCTTCTCTGGGCACTCGGCACTTTGGGAACTGGGAAGTGGAGATGAGTGTTAATGGGAAGGGTGTAAGGGGAATCCGTTCCGCATTCACCAGAACAACCAGTCCTGTGGTTGGGAAAACCACTCGGAATAAACCCATCCCAGAACAGCTGGTTCATTGCCTAAGTTCCGAAAAAACGTCTATATAGTCTAGGCCTGGACTTCTGCACATCTCCCCCACTCACGTTATCGTAACGATAAATAGACAGCCGATCGATCTGAAAAATCACCAGCGCAAGCGAACGAAATAATAGTAGAGCAATCACCCATCTGACTACCAACTGCGGCCAACTCTGCTAAACTTTCCAGATCGACGAGACTGCAACTCTACTGCTGCGCCACCGTGTCGGTAATAGTAGTGTGAGCCAACTAGATGAAAACCCCTATTTGATGAAAATCTAGACTGAGCCAAAAAAATTTGTTTGTATGGATCTCGAGCCCAACAACAACCGCAACCAATTTTGGACAAAAAAATGTCAGCAAAAGGTCCAAAAAATGGTCCAAATCAGTTTTTTGCTTCTATCGGAAAAGCTGTCATTCAGCCAAAAAAACCTTCTGTATAAAAAAGATGCGCAATTTTAGAACAAAATGAGCCCTGGCAAACATAAATTGGCCTTACTATTTTTTCACAAATTGCCAAAAAGTGCCACTTTATTTTTTTTTTTTTTTTTTGAAGGAGCGAGGAGGAGAAAATCTTCATAGACGCCCCAGCTATTCCGGCGGTAGTGTCGGACTCACCCGGTGTGCCTACCGACTAAAAACTAACCTCCCCGCATGGGACAGGTCCGTTAGGACCACTCCCCTAAAAGACAAAAGGTCATAAGAGGAGAGATAAAAGAAAAATAACAGAGAATTTTTGAGGCCGACTCGCTCTCGAAGAGATGAGAGGAGGGGCACTTACTCATCTGGGCGAATCAAATTTCAGCCTATTTTTTGCCTATTTTTTGGTATTTCATAACTGAAGTTCTGATTAATATTTTGACTTCAAATGTCAACAAAACATGAGTTTGATGATTATTAACAAACCTACAAAATTTTGAGACGATCGAATGTAAACTTTTTGCAAACCGTCAAATTAATTAAAAAAAATCCTTCTAAAAATGGCTCTAAAAAAGTTATTCTACCACATAGAACCATTCTTCACAATGTTTTCTCTTAATGAGATGGTAATCAAACACTAGTTGAATTCTCGTATCTCTAACTTTCGCGTAAGTGCTCTAAAAATGTATTAGAAAATGATGTTTTTTCGCAAAACAGTAAAAATCGTTTTTTTTTCCTATTTATCTTTTCGGTTGTATATGTATGTAAAAACACGTATGTGAAATATTTGAGAGGGGGTAAATCCTACATCCGGAAATCCTACATGAGCATGCATATTCTACACTAGCAATTTAAACATTCCGTTATTTAACATTTGATAATTCTACACAAGTAAAAGTGCGATGTAGAACAATAGATATGTCGAAAGTATCTACATTTTGACATGTTTAATGGGTGGAAAAAATTTTTTACTCATGGAGAACCAAGCGATGTAGAAAGTCAGCCAAACAATCGTATGTTTAACTCATCAGCTGTTCTACATGCTACTTATAAATCTTGATTTTGATCCAAATTGTTTTTAACATATTTTTATTACACATGTCAACAATTCAACATTATTTTTTTTAATATGTGAATAAATTTATGAAAATGTTGAATATCATCATTCAATTCAACATATGCTCTTTCAGCACGTTTTTTTCAACATGTGTTTCATCCTTTATACCCACTTTTCACATTTCTACATTCGCATATTCATCATTTAGCATATTATTAAACATACTCTCTTTCTTCATAATATTTGTACTCTATGTTTTAAGTACTTGTGTCGAACTTTTGTCATGCTTAATATATTATGCAGAATACATTTGCGTCGAATAAAATTATGTTGAATAATTATTTGTGTATGTAGAATATATTATGCGTAACCATGATTATGCAGAATAATTTTTTTCTAGTGAAATTTCGCACGATGTTGAATTGTGCATGTTTAATAATTTTATGCCGAATATTTCTAGTTTTAACATGTATAACACAACTTAAATTATAAAAACAAGAAAAAATGCTGTTTCTCAAAAGGGAAGCTAAATTGGCTCAAAATAATAATTTTTACGGGTCTCCAATAGGGGATCTACATGATCGAGGAGCACAAATATAGAGGGGTTGGATTATGGACATTTACAAAATCTTTGAAAAATTTTTGTCTCAATATAACATCTCAATATTCAAAAAACAGTCATATCTCAACAAAGAAGCTGGATAGACTCAAAATATCTTTTTTTACGGGTTTGTTAGAAACATATTACATGATCGATACCCACAAATAGAGAGGGGTTAGACTACGAACAAACATAACTTCGATTTTTTAATTTTTCGACTGTATCTTGTGTGACGGTGAGATACCGTCGAGCCATCATCGGTAGGCTAGGACCGATAGGGAAAGAAGGAAAAGGGAAAAACGGAGAGGACAGTTAGGAAAGGATGGAAAGGGAAGAAAAGGCCGAAAAGGGATCAGATTAGCTTGG
Organism: Copidosoma floridanum; assembly: GCF_036245765.1. Classification (NCBI taxonomy): domain Eukaryota; kingdom Metazoa; phylum Arthropoda; class Insecta; order Hymenoptera; family Encyrtidae; genus Copidosoma; species Copidosoma floridanum. The sequence goes on along the minus strand of NW_028321890.1, from coordinate 2,551,219 downwards.
GCCAGCGAACGCGCGTGAAGCGAGTTTTTGTTGGGGGTTGCGAGAAGCAATTTCCTCAAGGCGATTTCCCCCGCGAGAAGCGAATTCTGTTTTGGAGGACGTGAGACGCGTCCTCTGGAGTGTTTCCGTTCCTGCGATTGTTGTCGTGGCGGCTGTGCTTGAGCTGTCCCCGGTACAGTGCTTGGTGCTGAGTGTCCGGGTCCTGCTGGGATAGCAGGCGACGCCGGACTCAGGGTCACCGAGGCCGATACCGCCGATCTCGGCCTTCGAACGCTGCCAGTAGGGACGCCTACTGACCTTAGCGTAGCCGCTCCACTGCTCCCGTGTAGGCTTGGCCTGCGAGAGGCATCGTCGTGGAGCGACCCCGCATCGCCGTAAGTACCTGCCAACAGGCAGTTTATTGTAAAGGGCAGCGGCCCTAGATTAGCCCGCGTTGTCTGCCCAGTTCGCGAGTTTGCGCCGCGTGCTCGTCGAGTATTCTTGCTTAACGAGCGTACGTACACAGGCACACACATAAACACACACACCCGCGAGTAATATTTTGTATTTCATTTTATATTATTTGGTTGAATATATTTCTGATTTTAAACTTGGTCGCGAGTGCTTCCTTTTGTGTGTGCCCGATTCCCGTGTGTCGTATTAAAGTCGTCGCGAGAGGTGACGACGTTCAAGGTCGCCGCGATATTTGGCCCCTGCGGTGTCTCGGCGAACGAGACCCGCAAAATATTTTAAAAGGGAGTGTCACCGTTGGGTATCCGGGCAACACAGGCCCGGTCGAAGTGGAGAGACTCCGCCTCGTTAATCCGCATTGTACACCCCGTAACACTTGAAAAGATCAAGTCAAAAAAATTTTTTTATTTAGTATGGCATGTTTGGAAAATTATTATGGACGTTGACAGAATTGTCGAAAAATTTTGATTACAATATACCCTCTCAAAATGAGAAAAACAGTCGTATCTCGAAAAGAAAGCCAGATAAGCCAAAAACTATTCCACGTGTAGAAAATAATTATTGATGTGCAAAAATGTGTTACCCTGTTTCATACAAATAATCGTTATAATTCTGAAAATAGTAAGTCACATCTCAAAGGCAAATGTACAACCTTCATATCCTACCTATAAATTGATTTATTTTCCGTTCTGTATGATGTATTATAAAAAAAATTGTCATGTGACCAAAACCTATATTTTTCTTATTAATTTCAAGATCAGTAGAAATTAGTTGAGCATGGGTGAATTTCAATATTAAACTATAAGTTATTATAGCGATAGAATGTAATGGAAAATTGCAATTTTACAATGGAAAATAGCTGTATGTCTTTTGTTTTCCTTAATCTCAATAAGATAAAGTGGAGCATTTTACTTTTATGGAAGCCAAAATTAAAAAAAATTTTTATTTGCTAGATACAAAGATTTCAGCCAGAATTTATTGTACAAATATGATGTCATATCAAACGCGCAAATATTAGTTTCAAATAAAAGGAATTTTTGTCCCACGTAATGGGACAAAAGTACCTTCTTTCGGTGCAATACAGTGAAAATTTTTGTTTCATTCTGCATTACATGACCAACCATTCGTACATATATTACATATATCATAGCAAACATGGAAGTATTTAGAATGCGCGAATCATAACATTAGTAGTGTATTAAGGTATATGTAATCTATGCACGCGTGTGCTTCAATACGTAATAATAGTAAAATTTTTACTATTTTAATATCGGATTTCTAAAGATCTATTGAAATTAGGTGTACTCTAATCTTCTTGGTTCTGATTATACCGAGTTTAATAACATTTGAGTTGAAAGTTTCACTTTTGCCGGGGGTCCTGAGACCCACACCTGGTTTTTTTTTATGATTGATAAAATTTTCATCTAAAGTTCATTGTTAGTAAGCGAGGTAAATGCAATAGATGCGTTGAAAAGGACGACAGCTCATAAACCTGCATTGTTAATTCTGTAACTGATAGAACTCTTTTAAACCGAGGGATGCAATGTTTAGGGTATAATAAAATGCTAGTACTAGCGATATAATTTTTTTATTTTACTTACAATATCTGGTAAATAATATGGATGTATAAATAATCTTTAATATTTTCTGGATTTGAAACATTAATCGCTTGATATTCTAATAATATAGGTTCATTTTACCTCCGATGTTTTTGCTTTTTTTTTTTAAAAAAAGTAAATTTTATGGTTTTAAAGATATTTTATGTATAAAATTTATTTTTTTTGCAAATAGAATTCGTTTATTAGTTGTATTAGTATTCCAATATGGCACTGAAAAGACATTAGATTTAATGATAAACATTTTTCTACAGAAGTAAAGAAGTGAAACCATCAATTAATTTAAAGTCATCAGATCTAGATCAATTACCGAGTACTAAATTAGCGAGATAGAAAGAGAACGTAGTATTTTCTGCACACTGTTTTGCCTACTTACATGAAAAAAAGTTTGTTAGAATAGTGAAAAACTTTAATTGTTCCACAAGTATTTTGTTGAAGCAAAAGTAGTAAGTGTTGTGACAAATTTTTTTCAGCCAATAAACAGTCGTCCGGATCCTGTCACAAAACTTTATGTGTCATAAAGCGTTATAGATAGAAATATATGTACATCATTATAGGACTTGGTAGCCGCCAATGACTTGCTCCGAACACAGGTATACAGTGACGTGATTGCTTTTGCTACCACGTTACAGTGTCAACAGCTTTAATGCTTTTATATTTTCTTTGATTACTGTTATTATAATATGCAGTTTTATGACTGCACTACTGTAATTTACAATTTAAAAAATAATTTAAGCAATCTAATACTTTTCCTATTTCAAGTTCACCTGTAAAAATCACTAGGCAATCAGATTATCTGGGTGGTTTAAAACTTACACCACAGAAATTTAAAAACCAAAGTATTTTACTAATATATAAAGCAAAGTTGCTGAAACTATTGTAATTACAAACTGCGAAAACTACTCAACCGATCTGGCTGAAATTTTGCATATTGATTCTTGACTCTTCCTAGATGGTTTTAGTAAAGTTTTTATCTTGAAGAAGTTAATGACAAAAGCAATAAATAAGCTGAAAGTCTTACGCTGGCTTTTCACTTTACTTTATTAGAATCCTCTAGGTATTGTGGAAGTAAAATCGAAGCTATCTGCAATAGAAGTAAGGGGATCTGTCTATAATATCCTTGAGCGAATTTCCGAATACCATTGTCGTTCACTGGCAGTGCACCAAGAGTAGAGTTATCAGCCATGCAGTTGGGTATCCCGACTAGTGACAAAACTTTGCTCCACTGTACAAGTGATTAGGCTTTTACGTCGAATTACATCCCAAATCACCAAGATTAATGAATGCCACGAATAAAAGGCGATCTAAACGCCAACGTTTCCAGTGTTATACTAGGAGACGTTTTGCCAGAGCACAGTCTGCTCTAACACTTTTTGCGGCCGTCTTTCCAACCGACCTGGAGCTACCAGAGAAAATTTTGCTACAACAGCAATTCAGGGGGAAACAACCTGGAGGACTTTGGGCAGCTACATCAACTGGAAATTTCATCAGCCACCTCCTCAGTGGATTATCCCAATGTCATACCCATGGAGGAGGTATTCACCTAGCCCACTTCCTTCACAAACGGTGAATGGTTGGTTCTCCGGGGAACGACTATAAGACGAGATATTTTTCAGTCAGTGGCGTACCTCCCTGCAGCACAGTCTTCGTACGTATTGACTCAGAGGATAACAGTCCAGCTACTTACAGGCGTCTCTCCATCATCGAGAATAATAATAATAAGGAATGACTAGATGTACTATCACTGGCCCTTCTCAGGGCCATTATAAGTATTTACATTCCCTAATTAACCATCTATCTCATCGGTTCTTTTCAGGGCCATCTAACGTCTAACGACCTTTCCAACAAATGCATCTTCACTCCCATTTCTGGTAACCATTTTTCAACTGAAAGACTATATAAAGTCTGCCAGTCGTTCACTGGCAGACTTCACGAGCAGGCTTATTACCCAGCCACCGATGATCCTCCATTATACAGTACACAACACAGCTCCAGGATATCACTGGAATAATAATCAAGCTACTGTTTATAACATCGTTATTAATTACAAAGACGATGAGATGGTCAATCACAGTAGCTTGGTTATTGTTTTAAACTGCTTAGAACACGACTCAGTAGCAGTCCACACATTTCATTGTGCAGCCATTAAATTTATAAAAGACAGATATAAAATATTAAATGAACTGTTTTATTTTAGGGATGGAGCTTCTCAACAATACAAAAATTTAAAAAATGTCATTAACTTAGCTTATCACTTTGAGAACTTTTAACTAAGTGCTGAATAGAACTTTTTTCCAACAGCACACGGGAAAGGGCTGTGTCATCGTTTAGGAGCAACTGTCAAAAGAATTCCTGTACGCGCAAGTTTACAGTCTCGAAAAATAATTGTAACAGCCTCACAACTTTATAAATGGCTCAATTCTACACAGCGGTTGCCGAATATTAATACAGAATATAGCGACAAAAAAATTATTGAAATTAATTTTTAAGAAAACTCAAAAAAAGGTTGAACATAAGCTCTTGAATTCAGAATATTCAAAATAAACATTATTCAATTAGTTTAAGCAATGGCCATACAAAAACTAAAACTACTCTGTTTTTAGTACTTATGAAGGTTTTAAAATATTATGAATTCTGTCTAATTGTATGAATGTATATCATACTTTTCTTGATATCCCTTGTAGATTAAATAACAAATATGTAACAAAAATGTATATAAATAGTGCAAAAAAAACCATCCTTTTTACTATTTAGTTAGATAACTAAAAACAACTGTAAATTACAATGTAATAGTGGAAAATTTACAAATTTCTAAAATTTTCGAAATATTGGCAACCACACTAGATCTGCCATTTTCAATCTCTTGAATCTTACACGAGATTAAAAATAAGAGAACCTAACAACTGTATGTCACTTAATACTTGTATTTTGGTTAGATTTTTGTACTCCCTTTCAAATTTTTTGCTTAAATGTCGTTTTTAAGAAAATATGTATGACGAGTTCTTCGATTTTACAGAAATTAAAATTTTTTTAGAAATTTTTGAATTTTTTCTCTAAAACGACAACTCTCTTAAAAAAATTGCAAGATACATTATTTTTTTATAATTTTATGCAAAATACAATAGTATTGTTTAAATTTTAAAATCAATAGTTTTTAGACAACGTCCACCATATTGAATTCGCCATTTTGAGAGTCATTCTCTTTAGGCATTATACGTATGAAACTACTATATTTGATATAACATATGGTATATCTACGTTTTTTTTACGCTACAGAAGAAGATAAAACGTAAAAACAGTGATTTCTTATTACCTTGAGTGCCCTCTAGCACCTACATCCCTGCAGCTTCTAGTACGGGACTAAAATTATTTTTGAAATTACATGTAAAGCTAGAAAAAAATTGTAAAAAAAGCGTCACACTTTTCAAAAACGCGATTTTCAACTTTATAACTTGAAAAAAATGAGTCAACCTATCCTCAAATTAAAAAAAAAAACTTTCATCGTGTTCTACGAAAAAATTCCTAAGGAAAACGTATTTTTTAATTTTTCTTGAACTGCCTAATTTTTCACCTAAAATTGACAATGTGGAAGTCGGTCAATGAAAAAGTTTGAAATTTATGACCGTCACTGACAGCAAAGGTGTTTATAAAAAAAAAACTGAAAAAAATTACAGTTTTGTTTTCTTATAGAGTACTATTAATCCCTAAAGTTTAGAGAAAAAATTTTTTTTTTAGTTTCCGTTCACGTGGAATGCTTTAAGTAAATTATGTTCTCTTGAGCCCCCCTCAAAATAAGGAAAAATCTCAAAAATTTTCCCTTAAATTAACGCAATAATAAATATCTTCTACTAAATGTTTCCTACTTTATTGTTTATTTTTTAATTTTCTGATGCTTTGATAAACTATGCATTATATGATCTATTGGGCCTTTGCGGCATTTAATCCTTAATATTTTTTGATTATTATGAAAAAAGTTTATCCTTTTTGCTTTCTATCATGATATATGCATGCAAAAAAAGTTATTGCATTAATCTTCCAGCGTAAAGTATAAGACTGAAAATCTTACTGCTCAGTTGATAAGATGTTCTATATAAACATTATCGATACAATGTGAGATTTTGTACTCCTATATATTTTGTTTGCCTATAGCAAGAGATCTATTCTACATCTACTGATGAAAAAAAGAAAACAGCATTGAATTAACATCCTGTGATAATTTATTCAAATATGTGTGACTTAGTACACTATTTAGGTAATAAATTAGATACACCTATAAGTTATAATCTATAATATTTTCTTAATTCAACACGATTATAGCTCCACATTCTCTGGTTACAGGTTTATTGCACTAATGATTTGCGTTGTAATGTTTTCTTAAAAAGTTAGTTTTGTAGTTATGAAGACGTTTTATCTTTGCAATTTGATTTAAATGTTTGTATTTTTTGCATATGGATTTTGTTTCATTATTTATGTTAGTTTTTTACTCTATTGCTTGGATAACATTGGGTTGTATTTCAAACGTTTGTATACAAAAGTGAAGTTATCATCATATGTATAATTGACTGGTAGAATAATTATGAATAAAATGAAATGTGTAAAATTATCACTCAGTTAGCAATAACTGCATTTGTTGTCATACAGACTGAAAGCAGGTAAAAATATTCTTCCACGTTTACAACAATCAAGTTTTTTTTTCACTTTGTCAAAATTTTGCTAAACAAAATACGCATTTAACTCTCATTTCGCCAGAAGAACTTGTTTTTGTAAGTTTTTATTATTTGAGTGTAGCAGTTTTATTTGTATCTGTTTCATGGTTTTATTTGTTGACACATTTTTTTCCTGAAGTACTTTTTTCCCATCTTATTGAACACAATAAATTTTTGGTTTCTTATAATAGATTGTAATGTTCATATTATCTTGTAACTTTTTTTTAAAAATTATAATAATTTTTTTCATAACTTTCTTTAATTTTTTCTTAATTCCAAAATTATTATGATGTTATACGTCATAATGCCCGTTGTCATTACTACTATAAAAAAAGTTTGCAATTTAAATTACTTGAATTATTTCTGGTACTATAAGTAAAATTAAAATTTTCGTATTCAATTGTTAGAATAATATAAATTTCAACAAAACTTTTTAATCTAACTGCTGCTCTAAAAATAACATTTCTAATGAATAATAATTAATGGATACATTCTGTATCCATGCTTGGTGTATCAGATCTGAGATGAATCCAGTATGCGGACTAACACATAGACATTTAAGCAATAGCGTCTTACTTTTTAAAATAAATAAAATGCTTCGTATAGTATATAGTAGTATGAAATATTCATATAGAATACACGTTACTTTTTAAAGTATGAAATTATAAGACTCCTAATTTAAGACTTAAAACAAAGTATGTACTTTAAATTACACATTTTTTTTTTTTTTTAAGTAGTGTTGGGGGGTTGGCGCGCAAAGCGCATAGGGAAACGAAGTTTACTAATATACTTGTATATAGGTGCGCGGTGGCTCAGTTGGTGAGAGGTCATGGTTCGACACGTAGGAGACCGTGGTTGGATTCCCAGCCAGTGCAACTTTTTCGGGCAAGCACTTCTGTGAGATTTCACATGTGCTTTTTCACCACGCAACGCTCCTCGAGGAGGGGATAGGTGACCTTCTCGCAGCAAAATTGTCTAATTTTTTCCTACCCCCTTCCCAGTGATGGGAGGCTTCCCATTCCTCTTCCCTTCCTTCTCCCAAGTGCTAAGTGCCCTGAGTAGTGCCCTTTATAGGAGCCGGACGTAAAGCACTATAATAATATATATGTATACATACATATAGATATACTTGCATTAATTTATATGTAAATACAACAGAAGTATTTTCAACTCTGCTACACAACCTTTGCTAGTAAATAAGCAATCAATTGTTGCTACTTATAAACTTTTCCATCACTTATAATTTTTATAACATTATTACAAAAAATAATTTCGTAAATTAATAAAATCAATTAGCTGTCTGTCAAATTGCTAAAAATATTGAATTTCTGAAAATTCAATAACGCAATAATATATATTTAAAATAATAACACATTAATTTAAAAAAAAAGAACCATACACTAAGAGAAATTAAGTACAGCAGCTATAAGTACCTAAACAAGCAGATATGCTGTATCGAAGAAGTTTACTTGCCGTTTACTCGGAAACTGGCGTAACAGTCGTACCTGTTGAAGTTATCTTCTATCTTACATGCATATAGCAGAAATATCATATACACATATTACTAATGTAATTATTGAGAGAGTAAAGGTTGGGAAAATTAAAAATATTATTTCACAGAAGATTTTGATAAAAGTGAAGAATGTCGTACAATTTTTCGGATAACCAAAATACTAAAATCAGAAGGTAAAGTTTGTTAGTCATTTAAAGTATTGAAAGCCAAATGAAGATGATTCACAGCAACGTTAAAATGATAAAGAAATAAGGTTCTGTTAATAAACTTCTTACATAATGTTTATTTAACTAATTATTGTCAGAAAAAATATTTTTAAAATTATCTGCAAACAAAATGACGAATTTTTAGTCATAGACGTTCCTATGGAAAAAAAAGATTAGCGTGCCACAGCAATAGCTTAATTGTGGTTTAAAACTTTTCTAACAAGTTGTACATAAAAGAATATGAGATACTTCGATCAGCTTCGTTATGGCAATTTTTAGAAGTGCACGGGAAACGAGATTTAGGGAAATAACTATGGATAACTTGACTTGAAATAAAAGGAAACAATAATACTCTTGGTTTATTCAATACACTTTTGCTATCATAATGGTGACTTTTTCTTTTAATAAAGAGACTTCTTTTAATTAATTACTAGAGGATAGTAACTTTTTTTACTATTCTCAGCGCAGCATTTATAATACCTGATAGTCAAAACTAAGTTTTAAGTATCGTAATTTTATTAGCAATGTATTTATGTTACTATTTACTATTAAAATTATTGTACCAAGTATAAGTAACAGTGAGACCTATGCTCAGCATATTAATTTTACTAGCTGCATGATAAATACTATCAGCTATTAAAATTACAAGATGATGGAGATTCTCCATTTTGATAGCGAGTATACGTTTAACATAACTCGGAAAAATACGAGACGATGGTAATATTGCGCTTCGATGGTAAAAGTAGAGTAATCAAAGTTACACGGGATAGCAAAAGTAATATCTGGTATTAAAGTTATATACATCAGATATTACTCTTGATGGGGATTAGGAAATCTCACATTGACTGCAATGTACATATATGTATATTTCTATCTAATTTACGGCTCGTGCTTAGCGCTCTTGCACTGTAATCAATAATTATGATAAGGGTTGAAAGTAAATTTCTTATCAGTACGTGTTTAAAAAAACTCGTAATCCATAAGTATTAGGTATATTGTATGTATAGTGAAAGCACTTAAGAAAGAAAACACTTTTCAGGTTATGTCTCATTTCATCACATCGCGGGTACACATCTTAGTGGACCGAGAACTGAAGCTTGAGTGTAGTCGAAAATCTAAACCAGCGGTTACTCTCACTAGAATTGAGAAACCTAATGATTCGTAGAGAAATGAAATATTTTTGTTATATTTTGTTTTGGTGAAAAATATTGTTGTAATTAAAGTAGCTACTTTGATAAGTATGTAAAATATATTTTTTATTAAAATTTTAGAACAATAATTAGTATATCTATGAACCAAAGCAGAACTATTAATATTATTCAAACACAATAATAAAGATATTTACATAAACGCGAAATTAATACGTATATATGCGTATAACAAAGATAAAATAAAACAACCCTTTTGATGAAAATGGAAGTATCAACAGTACGATACTGTTTCTCATCCAAGATATAACTCTTACGCTTGGGACAGTAAACTTACTATGGGATGGCAAACAATTTTTTAGTAAAGGATATTACCCTTTTGTTATCACAACTCCTGCATTACTGCGGCGAAAGTAATATTCTGCTTCAGTATTTGAAACAGTTGCTGTCAACTGCAACTTGGTGTTCCAGCTGATATCACATGACTGCAAAAGGAAAAAATAGCTCATAATGGACTTGCTACCATTAACCTCTGATACTCAGCTTGCACCGCAGTAAGCTTTCAGTCTTCCTGATGATTGGGATCCTTAGTATGTCAGCTTAAGATCACACGTGGCTTTCAAGTACTTAAGTATATGTTCAACGACATTCTAATGACTAGAGGTATAATTGTTGTTGAATCTAATCATGAGACTCACAGCATGAGAAATTTTTGATTATGTGCATCTGCTATACAGTGAAGCTTCAGCTCCATATTTTTGATCGGCATCAGGTTGAGATTGCAGTAAACTGCCATATGCTCCAGATGGTAAAGGTGTGTCAACTGGACTATCTAATTAATCTAATACTTCTTCGATGTAATCGGTCTAGGTAAGAGGAATAGTCTTGTAGCTATAATTGATATTTGTATTAGTTTCTAGAAATTTTTTTACTGTTTTCCAGTCCTTTGATAAAAAGACTTGACTTAGACAATTTTTGACGTAAACTAAAATTTTTTCATTTTCAAAGTAAATTAAAATATTGTCGACAAATACAACTACTGATCGAATATCCGGACCTGGATAAAAGACACAAACAGGTGTCATTTTCGGATTGTGTAAAGCCTATGGACTAGGACTTTTTGAAACGTCACCTATTCCACACTCTGCTTGCTTATTTCAATCCATGCAGAGCCTTCTTTAGTCTGCAGAACTTGTTCGATTGGTAAGGATCCTGGAATCCGAGCGGTTATTGTAGGTAGATCTACTCCTCGATATGTGTGTGAAGAAAAGTGGTCTGAATATCCATGTGTTGGATAAAAACAGAGATTAAAGTTGATGCGACTTAAAGGAGGTAGCGAATGGAAAACTGGACAACTGGGGCGTGGGTATAGTCGTAGTCATCATTTAGGTAAAACCTTTAGCAACCAATGTGGCTTTGTAGACGGTATTGCCAGACTCAACCCTCATTTTTAAAATACTTGTTGGCTAGCAATAGGCTATTTAGGATATGGTAAATCTTTTCAAGTCCAGACTTCATTTTTATGGATCGAATCGATCTTCTTCAGCATATCATCTCTCAACTACAAGTACTTGAGACCCTGTATTGGTCTGTTAAAATGTAAGTCCTCCGAAGTCGTCAAAAGTATTTAAAAATGAAAAAAAATTAGAAATTTAAGTACAGAATTTAAATCAGTTCATGTTGGTGGACATGATAACATACAATTTAATGATACATATTTATAAGGAAAAGAAGTTATGACTGATACATTGCAAAGTCGTAAGTTGAATAATGTGCTAGAAAAATTAGTAGAAACAACACAAAAAATGAGATCAAAATATAAAAAAAATTGGAGAAAAATTTATAATTGAAAAATTTACAAGTAAAAAGCGTACACGCCAAACGGTAGATAGCTATTTAAAAAAAAGAATGTTCAAGAGTGGATGTAGTAGAAGATAAATCTGAAATTAAAATATTCAGAATTTTTTTAGACAAACTTTGCCTGGATTGGTACAGCTCTATGTTAACTAAAGTAAGTATAGCCTCTTTATAGAAAGACTGGAAAAAAATTCCTAGAAACCTTCTTTAGTTGTAAATAAAATACAGTAACATATGTTTTCGGGTTTAAGTATACAGAAGAACTATTAACCGAATATGCTATGAGAATGAAGACACTTTTTTGGATATGGACAAGTTAATAGGCCCCATTACATAGATTGCTCTTATTAGAGCAGGTTGACCTGGATACATCGTAAATAAACTAGAAAGAGAGGAACTAAAAGATACTGTAAATTTGTTCAATGAACTTTGAAAGTGTAAAAGTAGATTGGTAAAAAAAGACTTTATAATAATCAAAGATAACTAATCTGATAACAGAAGAAAGACAGAAAAAAAGTACCATGCAGAATATGTGAATCTTTAAATAAAGGTGTTAGATACGATTCTGAAGAAACATGCTAGTTTAAAACAAATGATGATGAAAAAGAAGCAGATAATAAAACTTAAATCATATAGAATAATTTAATTATATAAGTAGGATTTAACACAAATCAAAATGACTAAATATCACTCTATTAATTAAAATTAAACTATAAATAAAGGAGAAACTCGAAGTTCCGGAGTGTATCATTCAGACTCATAAATCTCTTTAATAAATGCAAAATTGATTAAAATAAAAGAAGAAGACATTACACAACAATCATGTATACAAACAATTAATGGTGTGCAGAAGACAAAAGGTTCGATTACATTAAAAGTAAAAAATTTTGAAATAGAAGACAACATAGGTGTGTAAGTAGTAAAAAAAGATAATTTTAAATATTTTTTGATAGGATTGGATACGATTCAAAGACGCATTAAAATATTCAGATCGTTTTAACATGTAACAGTATTATTGTACCACAAGCTCAACCGTTTCCGCTTGTAGATGACTTAATAATAAAAACAAGAAACTGTATTTATTTCACAACATTAGATATAAGCTCTGCATTTTGATCAATTCCCCTACACAAAGAAGATAGAAACAAGACAGGATTTGTAACACAAAGCGGTGACTTTCAGTGGAGTTGTTTACCTTTTGGTTTAATAACATGACCAGTAATATTGTAAAAAATTTTAAGCAATTTTCTAAGGAAACACAAACTAACATATTTCACAGTAAATCACATAGAAGATATTTCAATAATCTCAAAATCTTTTAAAGAGCACTTAGAACATATAACCAAAGTATTGAAGACTATAATAAACAAGGGTTTTAGATTAAAATTTAAGAAATGTTCATTCGCATCAAACTTGATTTTGTATCTTGGACATGTAACAGAAAATAATTCAGTAAAACCAGTTAAGAATGATTTAATTTCAATAAAAAGGCTCCAAATGCATCAAAAAATATTAGACAGTTCTAAGGAAAAATAACTTTTCATCGTGAGTACATTTCAAAAAGTGCAATAATTTTATAATCTTTACATAATACATACCAGGACCACGTAACACAGAAGCAGATAGTTTTAGTAGAAATCCGGTAGTAATAACAGAAGAAAATGAAGAAAAATAATAGAAGATAAAAATAGGAGATATAAACAAAGACCAACAAGCAAATAAAAAATTGAAATCTGAAAAACAAAATGTACTCAAAATAAAGGAAAAAAGAGTTTCTTACAGAAGAGTCAAACAAATAAAATAGTTTTATCTAAAAAATTCAGCGAATAACTAATTAAAAAATGTACATAAAGAACTGTGTCACATTGAAATCAGGCAACTACAGGGAAAAGTTAGTTCAATGTACACAGTAACAAACCTAACAAAAAATATCACAAAAATTCGTAAAAACTACGAAGTATGCGTAAAAAATAAATCATGAGGACACGGAAAATTTGGTTTTGCTGTCCCACTTCAGACCTACAACGAAATTGTTTGAGATAGTATCAATAGATGCAATTGGAGGATTCGGAGGATCTAGACTGACAAAAAAATATCCACATCTTTTGGTAGATCACTTCACAAGAAATGCTTTTATTTTAATTCCAAAAACATCGAGTGCTAACGATTTTATAAAATTAGTAAAAAATATTATAACCAATGAAATTGGAATAGCTCTCACGGACTAACTTTCATGAATTAATTCAAAAGAATTCAAAGAGTTTTCAGAAAAAAAAAAATTGCAGCAGTAAACGCACCGTTTTTAAACCAGTTAAACGAAAAATCAAACCAAACACTAATCAATAAAATTAGATGTAAAATCAACAGCAAATAAAGGAATTAAAAAAGCTTGGACAACGATAGCGAGAGAATGTATAAATCAATACAACGGTACTAACCACAGTTTCTGGTTATGCACCAAGATACCTACTAAACATCACGGACGTAACCATAATACCAAATGAATTGAATACAAAAAAAATTGGACAGAAAAAAATAAGAGAAAATATGGTAATTGTAGAAAATAAAAATAGACTAAACAGAAGAAAATTAGGTGAATTAAAAGTCGGACCTTAAAAAATATTAGAAAAGGTATCAGATTCAATTTATCAGATTAGAACTGGCTAAGAAAATTAAAATCTACTCTATTTTATGTGACAACAATTATACCGATTAAACAACGAATAAGAAAAATGTAAAAAAAATACGTGTGTGCGTTTGTGTGCCCGTGTGTCTTGATACAAGTAATAACAAAATTTTATAAAAATTTTTACCTAGGGGAAAGATGTAAAAAAGAAGTATTTTTTAAATTTGAATTTCATGTGACTGTAGTTACGTATTGAAATCACTAATAGAAGAGGATAAAAATGTAGTATAGGGAAATATGTGGAAGACGTGAGAGAACATACGCGTTTATTAAAACTAAAGATGAGAATTTAAGTTCAAAAATGCATTAGATAATCAGTTAAACTTTTTTATATTTCACGTGGCTACCCTATCTAAAGTATCAATACTGATTCATCGTTGAAATCAACATAGATTTAATGTTAAAATCAATGTTGAATCAACGTTGAATCAATGTTGATCAATGTTGAGTTGAATATTGAAATCAATGATAAAACGCTATGTTGATTTCAATGTTGATCTACGCTGATTACAACTTCGGTGTCAAAAAAAAAAAGAAAATTTTCGAGCATGTATGTAATTACATTAATCATATTTACATCGTATGAAACTATTTTTTCTTTTAAGAGAAACATTAATTTATGACATCGATGCTGAAAAAAATAAGATTTAATTTTATTTCTAAAAAAAAAATTGTCTACAAAATTAGATAGTTAGACAAAACGTAACGAAAGTTAAATTAATATGTTTCTTAACCTTTTTTAAAATGCATTTTTAGTTATTATATCTGAAGTTGCTTATTGCATAAGTATAGTTTTGTGTTTTGTTATACAATTAAGAAGAGTCTGGAAATGTATACGTGTAACTGCATTTTTACATTTATATCATTAAATACAATTTAAAAAACTCTCTTAAGAGCAACTCGTGAAACAAGTTTTAAAATTGACTTTATTGTTGTGGAATAAAAATTTGATCAGAAAAAAATAAAAGTGAAATAAATCACTTACTGTACTCACGAAGTTTAAAATTATTTACCACAATTGTTATTTTGCTCTATTACGTAATAATTCATAAAACAATTTCCACTTAACAATAAATAATTAAATGAGGATAGTTTTCAACGTTAAATCAACGCTGATTGTAATCCACTGTGACGGTGAGATACCGTCGAGCCATCATCGGTAGGCTAGGACCGATAGGGAAAGAAGGAAAAGGGAAAAACGGAGAGGACAGTTAGGAAAGGATGGAAAGGGAAGAAAAGGCCGAAAAAGGATCAGATTAGCTTGGGCAAGCGAGCGCGCGAGAAGCGGAGAATCTTTGGAGTTCTCTTGCGATCGGTTTGTTTTCGTTTTGCACGATAAGTTTCGAGTACCAGAAGAGGCGGAAGATTTCCCCAGCCAGAGGGTAACGCGAGGCTAGCGTCAGCGACCTCGACCTCCAGACGCTACCAGTAGGGACGCCTACTGGCCCCAGCGTTGGCACGGCAGCTCCTTGGAGACCGAGAGAGAGTCGTTCACCCTGCGACCGTGAGTACCGGTCCTTAGACGACCGCTTTATTGTAAGGGCAGCGGCCCTCGTTTAGCCCGCGTAAGTCTGCCCGGTCTGCGTTTTCGCGCCGCGAGCTCGTCGAGCAATCGCGCTCGACGAGCGTGATCTCACACGCACACACACACACTACACACCCGCGAATACCTCTTTTGTATAATTATTTTATATTCACTGAATATATATTTTTAATTTAAAAATACCCGCGAGTGATAATTCTTTTGTTGTGCCTTAACTTCCCCCTTTATTTATAGTTGCAAGCGATCGTCGCGAAAAGCGACGAATCACACTTTACAGCCGCGATACCTGATTCCACAGCGGTGTCTCAGCGCACGAGACCCGCGAGATATTTTACAGGGAGTACCACAACGTTGGGTATCCGGGCAACACAGGCCCGGTCGAAGTGGAGAGACTCCGCCTCGTTGCTCCGCGTTGTATACCCCGTAACATTGGCGCCCGACGTGGGGCAACGAGGCGGAGTCTCTCCACTTCGACCGGGCCTGTGTTGCCCGGATACCCAACGTTGTGGTACTCCCTGTAAAATATCTCGCGGGTCTCGTGCGCTGAGACACCGCTGTGGAATCAGGTATCGCGGCTGTAAAGTGTGATTCGTCGCTTTTCGCGACGATCGCTTGCAACTATAAATAAAGGGGGAAGTTGAGGCACAACAAAAGAATTATCACTCGCGGGTATTTTTAAATTAAAAATATATATTCAGTGAATATAAAATAATTATACAAAAGAGATTCCTCTTGTTGGGTGGACGAGATTTCGTCCAGCCCGACGGCAGCGAGTCGGACCTCACTGGTCGTCGTCACGCCCGCCACCTCTAAAAGGACCAGGTACCAAGGTTCCTCTAGAGGTGGCGGGCGTGACGACGACCAGTGAGGTCCGACTCGCTGCCGTCGGGCTGGACGAAATCTTGTCCACCCAACAAGAGGAATTACAGACCCTCCTGGACCGCTACGTGGAGTGTGAAGCTCCTTTAGGTTGCACTACGTGGGTCGAGCACGAGATTGAGGTCACGAGCTCGCGACCCATCAAGCAGAAGTGCTACCCGGTATCGGATAAGATCCAGGAGGTCATCCATGCCCACGTGAGCGAGATGCTCGAAAGTGGCGTGATTGAGCCATCCAATAGTGGATGGGCCAGCCCTGTGGTCATGATACGCAAGAAGGATGGCAAGTATCGGTTTTGCGTCGATTACCGGAAGGTAAACGCGGTGACAGCACCCGACGCGTATCCACTGCCACATATGGATACCATCCTGCGCAAGCTGAGGAAAGCACGTTTTATTTCGACCCTTGATCTCAGCAGCGCGTACCACCAGATACCGCTAGCCGAGAAAGCTAAGCCGGTGACAGCATTCACCGTACCAGGCAAGGGGCTCTTTCAGTTCCGACGGCTACCGTTTGGCCTGAGTAATGCGCCGGCGACGTTTCAGCGGCTAATCGACAGCGTCATTGGGCCGGAGCTCGAGCCCTATGCCTATGCCTACCTCGATGACATAATAATTGTCACAGAGACATTCGAGGAGCATCCCAAGTGGCTAGAGCATGTGCTGAAACGCGTGCGCGAAGCGGGACTCACCCTCAACCGAGGAAAGAGTGAGTTCTGTCAACCCGAGGTGAGATACCTTGGCGTCCTCGTAAACCGAGATGGCTTACGACCAGATCCGGCTAAATTGGAACCAATTACGGCGTTTCCGGCTCCGAAGAATCTGAAACAACTTAGGCGGTTCCTAGGCATGGTTTCATGGTACCGGAAGTTCCTGCCAAACTATTCGACGGTAGTAGAACCGATCAACAGGCTGTTGCGTAAGGATCAGCCGTTCGACTGGAAAGATGAACAGCAACGATCCTTCGAACAGACAAAGGCTTTGCTGACGTCTTCGGTAGTGTTACAACGACCCGATCCCAAGAGTCCGTACGTGGTGCAAACGGACGCCAGCGACTCCGGACTAGGCGCCGTATTATCCCAGATAGTCAACGGTCAGGAAAGAGTACTGGAGTTTGCAAGCCGTTCGATGACTCCGGCTGAGCGCAATTATAGTGTGACAGAGCGAGAATGCCTCGCGGTCTTATGGGCGACGCGAAAGTTCCACCCTTATATCGAAGGGACACGCTTTAAGGTTGTGACCGATCACAGCAGTCTCCGGTGGTTGGTTAGTATTAACAACCCGACTGGACGACTGTCAAGATGGGCCATGGAACTTCAAAGCCATGGCTTCGAGGTTGAACACCGGAAAGGGACGCAAAATTGCGTACCCGATGCCCTGTCACGACTGTATGAGGATGATGAGAGTGGCGCTGTGGCAGCGCTCATGTGGGAACCCCCGGCTGGAGATCCTTGGTACCAGGAGATGGTACAAAAGGTACGGGACGACCCACGTGGTCAACCGCGATGGAAAATCGTCGGGGGATACCTGTATGCATATCGTCCCGATTCCACGGTTGATGAAACTCTCGGTTACCTGGAAGCCTGGAAGCTGGTGGTACCTAAAAGCCAGCACGACCAAGTGCTTCAGGAGTGTCATGATACACCATCTGCCAGCCATCTTGGCCGCGAGAAGACGTTCGCGCGTGTCTCCCGGTTGTACTACTGGCCGGGATACTACCAGGATGTTGCCCGTTATGTGCGGAGCTGCTTGGTTTGCCAACAAACCAAGGTAGACCAGCGGCTACCCCCAGGACTTATGGGGCGTAGGATCATCACCGCTCCATGGCAAGTAGTGGCCGCTGACATGATGGGCCCCCTACCAAAGACAACGCACGGCCACGAATACATCCTCGTGATCGAGGATCTATTTACGAGGTGGGCCGAAGTCGTACCGCTACGGCGAGCCAATGGGAAGGCTGTTGTGAGCGCACTGAGAGAGCGCGTCATCTGTCGACATGGTACCCCGGAAGCGTTGTTGACGGATAATGGCACCGAGTTCCGGAACAAAGACGTCGATGGGTTTTTGGAGAGCCTGGGCATACGGCACATGCTTACGCCGCCGTACCACCCGCAGGCGAACCCGGTTGAACGTTTGAACCGTACCATCAAGACCATGATTCGAGCTTTTGTCGAAGCCAATCATAGGTCATGGGACGAGAAGCTGCCCGAACATGTGTTCGCTTACAACACAGAGAGGCACGCTTCCACAGGCTTCTCCCCCGCGATGCTTAACAGCGGTAGAGAACCGTACGCCCCAGGTACAATGCGCCGACAGGTCGATTCGACGGCCCAGCGACGCCTAGAGGATGAGGCAATAGAGAGCTGGAAGCAGCGTATGGAGCGTCTGCCGATGCTGCACGTAGAAGCAAATCAGCGAAACGATAAGGCACAGGCCAATGCCACTCGGCATTACAATGCCAAGCATCGCGACGTGGTCTACGCTCCTGGCGACCAGGTATGGCGGGAGAACCATGTCTTGTCCTCGGCAACGCAAGGCGTGGCAGCGAAATTAGCCCCAAGGTACGCCGGCCCCTTTACCGTTCGGAGGGCATTGGGTTCTAACACGTACGAGTTGGAATCCGAGGAAGGCACGCAATCAGGCCCCATTCACGTGAGGCAGCTGAAGCCCTACGTGAGCAGACCCTCAGCGACGGCGGGAGAAGATCCTCCTGAAGATTCGGGGTCCGAAGAAGAAGAAGTGGCTAGCGCTCCTCAACCACCGTTGGAAAGCGGCGAACAGGCGAAGCGCGACCCGCCTTTAGCGAATCCATCCGATGTAAGCGAGGCTGCCGGATCAGCCAGGCCAAAGCGAGGCCGCCCGCGAAAAACGACCGTGGCGTCGAAGCCATCCGCCGCGGCTAAGACGCCTGCGATTGAAGGCAGACCACGCGACGACGTCCGAACATGCGACCCAACGACGGGTCAATCGCCGAGCGATATGCGATGGCTGCGGCCCCGTAGAATAGAAAAAAAATTGATTTTGTAAGCGCCTCCACCCAAACCGATCCTTTTTTTTTCTCTCTCTTCTCTCTCCCAGTAATCGTCCCTAGAGCCTTCCTGAATGGCGCCTAGGAGGTAGAGTTGGATACCTCCGGTATCCAACGTCTAGTCGGGGGGTGTGACGGTGAGATACCGTCGAGCCATCATCGGTAGGCTAGGACCGATAGGGAAAGAAGGAAAAGGGAAAAACGGAGAGGACAGTTAGGAAAGGATGGAAAGGGAAGAAAAGGCCGAAAAAGGATCAGATTAGCTTGGGCAAGCGAGCGCGCGAGAAGCGGAGAATCTTTGGAGTTCTCTTGCGATCGGTTTGTTTTCGTTTTGCACGATAAGTTTCGAGTACCAGAAGAGGCGGAAGATTTCCCCAGCCAGAGGGTAACGCGAGGCTAGCGTCAGCGACCTCGACCTCCAGACGCTACCAGTAGGGACGCCTACTGGCCCCAGCGTTGGCACGGCAGCTCCTTGGAGACCGAGAGAGAGTCGTTCACCCTGCGACCGTGAGTACCGGTCCTTAGACGACCGCTTTATTGTAAGGGCAGCGGCCCTCGTTTAGCCCGCGTAAGTCTGCCCGGTCTGCGTTTTCGCGCCGCGAGCTCGTCGAGCAATCGCGCTCGACGAGCGTGATCTCACACGCACACACACACACTACACACCCGCGAATACCTCTTTTGTATAATTATTTTATATTCACTGAATATATATTTTTAATTTAAAAATACCCGCGAGTGATAATTCTTTTGTTGTGCCTCAACTTCCCCCTTTATTTATAGTTGCAAGCGATCGTCGCGAAAAGCGACGAATCACACTTTACAGCCGCGATACCTGATTCCACAGCGGTGTCTCAGCGCACGAGACCCGCGAGATATTTTACAGGGAGTACCACAACGTTGGGTATCCGGGCAACACAGGCCCGGTCGAAGTGGAGAGACTCCGCCTCGTTGCTCCGCGTTGTATACCCCGTAACACCACAGATCAACGTTAATCAACATTGATCAACGTGGTGTTTCATTATTGATTTCAATGTTGATTTCAACGATGAATCAATATTGATACTTTAGATAGGGTAGACAAATGAGCATGTGTGCCCACGTGGCTCTTGTAACTGTTGGAGACCATCAATATTTTTTCTTATCTTGTAAACATTTTGCAATATTGGCCTATAATTTTTATTTCTTATTCCGGCATATAAAAGAGGAAGACTTTGACTTTAAAACATATACATTCATTCTACAGAGAAAGTTGAATTTGGCTTATTCTTTTTTTTTACCGTGTTACTGCGACAGCCTCATGGCCTAATCGCCGGGGCCACTCAATCACCACCTATGTATGGGGGTGTATTGCCACATCTATTTACCATTCCCTTAATTAATATCAAATCTATGTTTGACATAGGCACAGTGAAAGTATCCCCAGTGATATACCGCGCCAGTTAAACTGACACTCTCTGAACCGACGCGCGACAGTGTATCGTATCCATTCGCCACTGTGGAGCCGTTTCCTGGAAAAGACTTTGTATTTCAGGCTGTCCACTCCTCGCTGCTTAAGCTCACGCTCTGTGCTGAAGCATCGGATCCAACATCATCTATATATCTAATCTATATAGCTAAAGAGCGTGCGGTGGCTCAGTCGGCTAGGTCGTAGATTGGCTCGCGGGAGACCGTGGTTCAATTCCTGGCCAGTGCGACTTTTCGGGCAAGTACCTCTGTGAGTCTCACATGTGCTTTTTCACCACGCAATGCTCCTGGAGGAGGGTTTAGGCGACCTTCTCGCAGCAAAATTGCCTAATTCCCCCTACCCCCTCCCAGTAATAGGAGGCCTCCCATCGCTCTTCCCTTCCTTCTCCAAAGTGCTGAGTGCCCATAGTAGTGCCCTTATTAAAAGGAGCCGGACGTAAAGCACTATAATTAAAAAAAAAAAAAAAAATCTATTTAGCTTATTATCATCCCCAAAGAAGCTCCATGCTACAGGAACCACCCGGTTAGGTCGTCAATCCTTGCCCGACGCCTGGGATCGGATCCCCTAATCCTTACTTATAGTCCTAACACTGGTCCACATTTACCTAGGCCCGAAGACCTGTGAGGCAAGGAACAAATCCTGGATGTATTCTGAAGGAAAATTCCATGGAAAAACTCGCCCCAACAACAGCCGAGGTTACATAGAAACTTTTTTCGGTGATAACAGTTTTTGAAAAAATTTTTTCTCACCATGAATCGAACCCACGACCCTTACAATAAAATTGTATCAGTATCAAGCACGCTTACTACTGAACCAACGCAGCTCCCTCTTTAATTTGGCTTATTGTAATCAGAAAAATTTGTTTTCTTTCTTTGTTCCATATGAGAGTTGAAAAAATTTGTTTGTTGTCTGAAAAAGTTGAAACTTTAAGCTCTCATTCCTCGAAATTTGTCTGATTAAGGATATAAATTGAAGAAGATCAATACTAGATTAAGCGGATCTTTATTTACACAATTTAAAATACACTTTTTTAGAGATAGTCGTAAGGAAGCCTCCTCAATAAGTGAATCGTAAATAAATATTTAAAATAATATGAGTTATTAACCACAGTAAAGAAAAGATAGGTAACCTCCTCTGAAATGTTCCTCGTGTCTAAGTGGATACAGTGCTTGGCTCATACGGGCATGTTCGATTCCCATGAAAATTTTTTTTTCTTTTTCTAATCAAACTTATGAATCAAAATTAAAAATACACTTTTGTCACGTATTTTTTGAGGATAAAAATTTTGAAATCGTTGCTTTATTCTTGTGCATAACAATGTCCCCATAAAATTATAACTTTAGAAACATTATATCAGCTCGAGAATCCAACATTAATACATTTTGTACAGCATTCATAATATAATACTATCTAGCACTCTTGCTTTAACAAAATCAAACTAAGTAATATTGACTTTTGATCATCATTGTATTATTACACTATACTCCTGCCGATTTTTATCGGCAGCCCGGAAGTACAGGTCGCAACTCTCACGTACGTCTGCCCCTCTCCTAGTCCCGATTATCGTTCTAAACCAAAAGGAGGTTCCCGACGAGCTTTCCCCCCCAGCCCGGGAGGTGAGGGAAATAATGAATGAACAGCCAGACTCGGTTACCATATACAGTTAAATTTCACATATATTTATTCACCTTCATGTACAGAAGTGCCGCGCTACAGCAGCATCGCCGCGCTCGACGTGCTGCGAGCGCTGGCGTCTATATGCACCGATACAGCCCCTTTCCCCCCTTCCTGTCGTATACCCTTATCCTCCGCGTTGGTATCTTCTCGCGACCAAGTAGCAGGCTCGCCTCGTATCTGTGGTTGGGATACGCTTACGGCCCGTTCTTGGTTATGCCCGGCCCTAACCCACTGTTCTAAGGCGGGTACGCCCTATCGCGTCCTATCTCTCTATCTCTCGCTTTACACACACCCACGCGTCCATACACTTATTCCCCCGATGGCCCACTATTTGCCGCTGTCTCTCTCTCACACCCTCACGTTCGATGACCACACAATATCACTCTCCCGTAACATACACCGCAAAACAACCTCTCTCTGGTTCTCCTTTTACACCACGTTACTACAATTATAATTATAAACACCGTACCTTACGGCTGAAAGTACGCACGTGAGAACGAGCCGCGTCCTGACAAGAGCTGATTAACCCCCTTTGTTCTCGCTCTCTCGGGGGGGGGGGGGGGCTCTAATTCTCTCCTTCTGTCTTCCCCTGACTCCGCTGCAGGTGTCACCTCTCGGGGCCGTGTCGTACCCGGGACCCGACTGCTGGGCAGGCGGTTGAGCTCAGCGTGGCCCACTGACTCGATGGCGTGCTCTCGTTCGGCCTCTGCTGCAGGTCTCGATGACGGGAGGCGGTGTGGCAAGGCAGCAGGTGGCACGGCAGCGGGGCCGTCGGTGTCACAGCCTGGGTCGATCTCCGGACGCTCTTATCCCTGATGGCAATTTACTCCCTCTCTCCCTCTCTTTCTCTCACACTCCGACAACGCGCAAATTTCTCCGTACACACACACTATGCAAAAACTCGATGGTTTTCCTAACGAACCTCTTAACGTAGTGGCCCGCTAAGGAATCGCTCAAGCGCACGCGCGGCAACATACTCCCTGTATCTCTCTCTTTCGCGGCGCTGCCACTGCAGCGCTCACAGCATATACGCAGGCATGTATTCTTCCATTTCTATATCTGTCCGTCGCTGCCGTGCCCTCGTCTCGTCCAATCGCGCATCTTTCCTCGAAGCCACATGTGTATCAACAAACAAGAGAAAAACACGAGTGCATGACTATACATATATATACCTTTCTAACTGGTCGACTCACATGGAGTCGTCGGTGGGACGGGTGAAAAGTAACTTCGTTACTTTTACCACGTCCCAGTACGTAAACCTTGTATTAAATGAATTAAAATAATACCCTAACATTTTTATACACTTTCGACATGGCAAGACATTAATGTATTTGCATAAAGTACCATTTAAAATTCCATATTAGTTTCTTCGATTTCGTTAATGTATAAGTACTAAGCAGTATACTACGAGTGTCGTACAAAATGTATGTTGCACCAAAAAGAAAACATTACCGTTTTTATATTTTGATTTCAGAACTTTTCAAGGTTACAGATTCATAAGGAAAAATACTATTCATTGGCAGTGTATAAGGGCTTCAGAAGTTCCTTACAAAATATTAACACAAAACATTAAACTTACTTAACGTTTAGGTTTTGTTAAATGGTACTTGCATGGAGATATCATAACTTTTTAGAAAAATACCATTTTTACACACTTATTCCAAAAAACGCATTTACATAAGATATCGCTCATATTAGAGAGTTCTAGATAGAAACGAAGTTTGTAGAACATAGCTACGGTGATCTTAAATAGTCTTACTAAATTTCTACTTTAAGTTGCTCATATAAAAATGTTTTGAATATACGAATGTGTGCAGAGATTAGTTCGTATGAATAGTTCATAAATTCACCGAACAAAAAAATATATTCTTAAAAAATACACAGTCTTATGATATGCATCCATGATGCTTTTCACTTTTTCGTTCTTTGATTAAACTTTTATACCATATGATATTCAGCAATTTTTCCTGTAAGATATTACATAAATAAAATTACTCTTTTCAACAAAATTTTTAGATAAAACTCAGTAATTAAACGCAACAAAAATTCCAAATCAGTCATTTTTTCATCTAGCGTTTATCATGATGTCTTTTTTATACTTTCATGAAATCCAAACAGTACAAATTATAGGTATTGAAGAACCAAGTAATTCTCACAATAAATAATTATTGATTCCGAAAATACATTTCAAAACCGTAAAAGCAATAAACAAGTTATTCAAATAATGATTTTTATTGAACAATTTCTTCTATTACTACAACTTAAAAATTGACTATTAATGTATGATCATTAACTATTCAAATCACTTAATTGAATAAGGCTTAGGTTTACAGCTGATTGTTCACGATACTCCGGGTAATAATTAGAGTTTCCTGTCTTATCGATAAGGATAGGTTTATTTGTAATTATATCACGAAATGAGGTTTTGATTAATTATAAGAAACGGTAACATTAAGCGTATAAATTAGTTGTTTTTTAAATTAATTTGATTAATTAACTAGGTACTTGAAAGCATCTACTTGTTAAGGTAGAAGATTTTGATTTTCTTTTGATTATCTATTATTTATTATGTATAGCTTACATTTATTATAAAAATCAAACTTTCAAAGCGCATGAAGCTTAGAGTAAGGATAATAGGATATTAATAAATTTAAATTATTTAAATTTTCATGCATATTTAAAATTTGCCACCGAGTAATTACCCTAACCTTAGCATCGCCACGTCTTATCTGTTCTTGTTTAGTGGCTGTGGGTACATGTATGCGAGTTTATATCACCACATATATTTCATTATTTGTATTATTGATTATTTATTTATGGGACAATTTTACAATCAGAAAGTCATCCACCCACCCCCCTCTTCTCAGGCATTGTTCTTAACTGTTATTTACAAATCTGTATGCCATGGTAAAATGCATTATACCAGTTGCCTACTTATATGATATTCTAGTGATTCGGTCATATAAAAAATACTACAAAGTTATCCGAGAGGAAGTGACGGAGCGAAGTCTTGAACCTGAGCCTATTAGACGAGAGGCAAGTGCTCTACTATCTTAGCCACTGAAAACTCTCAACGCTGTGCGTTATCTAATATAAAATTAGGAAGTTTATGTAGCTGATATTACAAAGTTGATAGCTCTGCATAATTTTAAGAACACGCCCATCCCCATTATACCTACACAGGAAAAATTTGGCTTGTAGCTGACTTAATCATAAGAACATTTCACCGATCTTGAAAAAATCTTGTTTTGAGCATTTTGAGTTACATATGCCTCGTTTTCGTCGTTCTAACGTCTTTCTGGCCTATATTTGTTGGCATAGCTATGAAATAGGACTAAAGAGACTGAATTAAACCAGTTTACATCTGCTTTCTCAAACTTACCTCGTTAAACTCCAACGTGACTTAATAAAATAAATTACTTGAAAAAGCAATTGAGTGTATGAGTTTGTTAAGTCAAAAATGATGCCTTTTTTAGAAATTATGATGTTTAAAATTTAATAATAATGAAATTTTCGAAAACGCTCTGTTTTGTTCATTCAAGTTTATTTAAGTCGTGGTTTGACTTTTATTTTCGTCAAAATAAAATTGTTTTGTAAAAACGTAAATCTTGGTAATTTCTGTTAAATAAATAACTGATTTTATTGAATATATATGTTATCTACAATAACTGGGTTATAATCTTTATTAAATGCTATATGTTGAATAATGTTTCGTTCATGCTCGAAATCTGACGGCTCTAAAAGAATTGTTCAAAGTCTATGCACAAAAATTTATTTGATGTTTTAAAAGTAATATTTCTAAATTTTTCCAATTAATTTTTCTTTAAATTGAGCATCACCGTTTTGTAAAGAAAACTACAGTTTTACACTTATTTAGACTATCATTTTCTATGGGTTCCCACAGTATTAGATATTTTAAAAATTGTGCATTTAATTTTATAAAAATTTCCGATTTTTCCACATATTTTTGTGTGCGAAAATCGTTAGCATGTTAGCCAATATGTCTTTCATAACAATTCTTCATAATAGTCGTTTTATGACTGCTAAAGTTATTATGAGTGCTGTTTATCAAAGTTTGCTACTTCACCTCGAGTAGAGCTAGATGTAATTTTTACAAGGAATTCGTGATAGTCTGATGACACAAATAGTTGATATCTTTATCATACACTGAAATGTATGGGTTGGAAAATTTTCTTCGTTAATACCTTTTTTAAACCGATTATTTTGTTTAAACAACTCATATAACTGCAACTTAAGCATTTTTTATTAATTATAATGTGACTACGTAAAATTTCTGAAAATAACTCTTCCTTGTAGGATGAGATAAGTTTCTAATACTAGTAAAAGTCATTAATTTTTAGTCCTGCTAAAGTTGTTGAGTTTTCATAGTAAGTGAAAGTTATGTACAAAATGCAGTCTTTGCTATGAATAAGTTATGTTTAAATCATGACATTAACTAAAAAATTTTCTATTGTTTTTTATGATATTTTAAACAAATTTAAATAAAAAATTATTATCTAATGCATTACAGAATTCACGAATCACAACACGATTGAGCCGATACTTAACAAACCAGTGGAACCCAAGGTGATTGAAGAAACGATATACAAAAATAAACAGGTAAAACAAAATTACTGTCAGAATCCGGTTTTTCATTCAGAGTTTATTTAATACTAAAGTTAAAAAATTATCTTAAATTTTACTACATAAAATACACTTAAATCTTGTATAAATGATATTTTTACACATCTTCCATTTTACGCTTATTCTTATGTAACTGTCTCATAAAAATTGAGAGCAAGACCCGTAAGATTAATTGAATAATACAGTAAATAATATTAACGTACAACCTAAGCCTTACAAGTTAGTAAACTCTTTACTTGATGAAGATCTTTGTATGCATCTCGCAAAAAATGCTCAAAAGTATGTATAGCCGATGGGTGGCGATAATTTGAGATTTGAGTATCAATCTTCTTCTTGTGGCTGCGATGAAAAATGTACGGTCGTGGAATTAAACATTCGTAGTTTAAACATCCAATCTACACATGAAAGTTGAAGGACTCCGATACAAATGTTCAGCTTCACTTCAGATATTTTTACGTAACTTAGTGTTCTGATCACGAAGAAAATAGTAAAAAAGCGGTGAATGTAGGAAATTATGTTGCGAAGATAACATTTTTTCTGTAAAAGGACTCCTCAGTGACTTAATGGGCTTTTGGTTCTCAGTATAATTGTCTGAAATTAATATGAGGAAATCCAATCCAAATTCGCCTTTACGCGTCCCAAAAAAAAACTACATTTTTTTTCATGGCACACCTTCGAAATAAGTTTTTTCTTGTTCTATGTACCCTCAATAACAAGGGATAAATCGTGTACATGAACTTTAGGCTTTGTGACACGGTTTTTCGTGGCACAGAAGATTATAATACTCATTTTTTGGAGAATTCTGTGTGAGCAAGGACTTGTACTGCCTTTTTAAACCAGCTTCTCATTTTAATTCTGTACAACATCAAGTGTCTTTTTTGTAAGATATCTGTAAACTAGACTTTATTCCACAACAGAACCCAATTATTAAGAAAGTGACGCTAATGATATAGTTTTCAACTGAAAAATATGCAAATAACTTCCATTGTTTTCGAGTTTAAAAAAACATTAATATGAAATTTTATTTTGATAGTTTATCATCTTACATTAAATATTATACACAACATTAAAAATATTATAATAAATCACTATACATTATAAATAATTCATTAATCAGACATCACAGTTATTTTCTTATAGTCCAGTAGTTACAGCACGAAAAAATGGTGAATAAGAAAATTTTTGCCACCTGGAAGGAAATCGTTTTAATTGCTTACAAATACAGTCTAAGTATTGGAAAAAATATTTTTGTCTAACAAAAGCGTCGACTTCAATTGTTATTTAACAGGTTTTGAAAATTAATCAAATTTTTTTAACATTTTGACTCATAACTTCTTTTCTGTTGGTCTGATTGAGAAAATTACAGAAGCAATATTGTTCGTGATAAAATTTTCTATCGATTTGAGTTTTCTCGATTATTTAAAAATTTTTTCTTTTGCAATGTGAAGTTGCAAAAAATAGTTTATGATATCATGAAATCGTTTTTTTTTATTTTACTCTTTGCAGGCATGACCGCTGGTGCATTAATGCATGTCGTTCATTATTTACTTGTGAATAATAACAGCAGACTACCTGTAAAATAAAAGAAGACATTTTCTTGTCTTAAAATTCAATAATTATTGAACAATCGTAAAATACGCTAATTTGTTTATAACATTTGTTTAATAACAATTGAAGCCGTTGCTTTTGTTGGACAAAAAAATTTTTTCCAATAATTAGACTATGTTTGTAAGCTATCTAAACGATTTCCTTCCAGGTGGCAAAAATTTTCTTATTCACCATTTTTTCGTGCTGTAATTACCGGACTATAAAAAAATGACTGTGATGTCTGATTAATGTATTATTTATAATGTATAGTGATTTATTATAATATTTTTAATGTTATGTATAATATTTAATGTAAGATGATAAACTATCAAAATAAAATTTCATATTAATGTTTTTTTAAACTCGAATACAATAGAAGTTGTTTGCATATTTTTCAGTTGAAAACTATATCATTAGCGTCACTTTCTTAATAATTGGATTCTGTTGTGAAATAAAGTCTAGTTTACAGATTTCTTACAAAAAAGACACTTGATGTTGTACAGAATTAAAATGAGAAGCTGGTTTAAAAAGGCAGTACAAGTCCTTGCTCACACAGAATTCTCCAAAAAATGAATATTATAATCTTCTGTGCCATGAAAAACCGTGTCACAAAGCCTAAAGTTCATGTACACGATTTATCCCTTGTTATTGAGGGTACATTGAACAAGAAAAAATTTATTTCGAAGGTGTGCCGTAAAAAAAATTAAGTTTTTTTGGGGAGCGTCAAAGCAAATTTGGATTGGATTTCCTCATATATGTTGTAGATTATGATCTTCTGAACAAAAATTTTCATAGGCACAAGTCCCGAAAATGGATAGTTTTTGAGTGAATAATTATTTAAGGTAGTTGTTTCCTAGATCAAAAGTATCTAAAAAAGTACAAAGTTGTCTGCAAAACTTATATAAATGTCCAGAAATATGTATAAAAAAATTGAGACCGATTTACCACGTCGTTATTGAAATATTGTCGTCAAAAAATCACTCTGTTAACATTGGAGTAATGGTGCAAACACTACATAGCCCCATTACTTCAAAAAGTGTAACTTACCGCATATCTATAAATAATTGAAAAACTACTTGAAACTACCTTGGACAGTAAAGAAACACATACATTTTTTTGAGAATTTTGTACCACATAATTTTAAAGCAATAGTAATCAAAAAAGTGCCCTTCGTTTGATTTTGGAAGATAACCAAGTAAGTATTGTATACGTGGCAACGTTGCATTGTCACATGAATACAAGTAGATAGATGTATATGTTTAAGTATGTATAAGTATACGCAAAGGCATTCACATTTCACTCTGATATTTTAAATACCGGATGATATATGTATAATGTATATCCATCTATAAGATTGACCTATATATTGAGAAACAACTACCCGATCAGAAATGAAGGGAGGCTACCTCAATAGTGTAAGAGGGCCTTGCTAGGCTGCCTCAGTAGTACCTCAAGAGTCGCATCACGGGGTGCATTGGAGGCCCTCGTGAGGTCACCTCAATAACCTAATTTTATCACATGTAAATATATTTTTTGGAGCAGTCAAATAGAAAGACGGTGCGTTCGAAAATTACCAACGAAGGGTAATTTTCGATCGCGTCCAGAATATTGCAACTGTATCAGTTCCATAAATTAGTAACAAATAAGAATTTTTTTCTGAAAATGAGTAACGAAATAAAATAGTGTTTATTGTTAAATAAACAAAGGGCTAAAAAATATCGCGACGCAAAGCGTATTCAACTACATAATAATAGTGTGATTCTGTCAGATAGCTCCGACTTAATGGATATTTCCATGCAAAATGACATTAGAGTTGCTTATCCTCTACTACATTATTTTATAGATGTTGATCAACTTGAACGCGAACGACAAGACTTATTGATAAATAGTGACATAAATAATAATGAAAATTTTCATACAATTATTGATGAACTTAAACACGAATCTTCAGTAATAGAAGAATGACATTATAATAAAATAATTATTTAAAATCTCGATTTCTTTATTTTATTTGTTTTCCACTTAATATTGCTCTAGGGCTGAAACACTAAGTACTGACAATAATCTTGAACGTTTGTTTTTTGGTTATGTATACTTAGAGATATTTCTCTTATGGCGGGTCCTCAGAATGGCCATACGTCTTCAGATCAGGCACCTTTATTCACCGATTCTGTAAGGGTTACTTCAAACAGGCGACGCAGTCAATAAATTTAACTCTTTCAATGTACAGAGATATGATCGAAAAGGGTAACGTCCCGATCGAAAATTTAACTAGGCTGCCTCGGTAGTGAGAGGGGGCCTAGGTAGGCTGCCTAGGTATGTCCAAGGTGAGTTTTGTTACGGTGGAATTGGTAGGGCTAAGTAGGAAGCCTAGCTAGGTATCTTCCATCTTACTCTCTCTCATACCGTAGCTATAGCTACAATAAATCGACGCCTCGTACGAAAACCAGCCCAGTTCAGATTTTTCAATGTTATTTTAAATGACAAAATCTAAACTGGGCTGGTTTTCGTCTGAGGCGTCAATATATAGGTATAGCTGATGCGAATGACAGCTACTTCAGAGCAGTGTGTTTAAGATAATTAACTGGCATGGTAAGGGTTCTCTGCATTTTCATTCAAGAGTTAAAAAAATTTTTTTTGTAATATGAGTGAGACAGTCAAACGATCGTTGTCATTAAGTAAGGAAAGAGTCAAGAGATATTGTGCTTTAAAAAGTGCAATTGCAAAGGAGGAAGAAAAAGAAATACATGGCTCCAGCATTCGTGCAAATTACGATGGGTTATTGGGTTATTGGGTCAAAATAAAAATTCTGAGGACCAAAACATTTAAAATATTCTCAGTTTTATTAAATTGACACTATTTTTTTCTTACTGTACTTTTTTACATTGTAAAAATAATTTATTTTTTTTTTTTAAAAAGTTACCATTGTTGTAAGACATTGCACTATTTTTTACTTCCCTAGTCTAAGAATTCATTTCTTGAAGTACAGTATATTGCGTTCACCTAGTGGGCGAGGTTAAGAAGCAGAGCAGAACATATACTTAAATTGTTTTTGGTGAGGGTATGCAAAAAATACTCTAGAAAGATTGCCTAGGTAGGGCCAAGCTGAGCCGCGTTACATCATGCCATTTACCTCTATACTTTTGCCTCGCTAGAACCTAGCTAGGCTAGCTAGGCTGACTAGATAGGTACAAGCTAAACCTCCGCTAAGCTTTCCGATCGGGTTTGAGTGCATCAACCATTTTTGACAATCATTAAGAGCAATATGATTATTCTTGTTCAATCAGTAGTAGCGGAGCTCATTAGCATAATTGTCTTGTATGGGAAATCAATAGAATCTAGTACACGAAAGCCTTTATCGTATAATAAACCGATAAAAAAGTGGTTTTATTATTTTTTAAATATAAATGTCAAACAAAAGTACTCAATTAGGTTTATTGTTATGATTCGTAACAATTATTCTTATACAAATAGATAATCTGACCTTACTTTTTAACAAATAAATTCTTAACTGACTGTTAACATTATTATTACAAGTAAAATCTATTTTGTAAGTTTTTACAATTTCCATAAAAACGCCTTTTAACAAATCAAATAGGTTAGGTAAGTTTGATATATTTCGTTAATATTTTGTAAGAAATTTGTGAATTAGCCTTTATACACTGGCTGGCAGTGAATAGTATTCTTGCTAATTAATGAAGCCTTGAAAAGTTTTAAAATCAAAATATAAAAACGGTAAAGTTTGTTTTTTTGGTGCAACATACATTATGATATTTTTAGTATAATACTGATGAGTACTGGTTCTTTAAAAAAATCAAACTAAGTAATATTGACTTTTACCGTAACACTTTCGTATACTTTCGACATAGCATTAATCTATTAAATGTGAGGTTTGCATGAAGTACCAATCAAAAGTCAATATTCCTTAGTTTTATCGTTTTGAAGTACGAGTATGAAACAGTATTATACTAAAAATGTCATACACAATGTTTGTTTCACCAAAAAAAAAACTTAACTGTTTTTATGTTTTGATTTCAGAACTTTTTAAGGCTATATATTCATTAGGAAGAATACTACTCATTGCCAGTGTATGAAGGCTTTAGAAATTCCTTACAAAATATTAACTGAGCACATCAAACTTACCTAGCCTTTTTGTTTTGTTAAAAAGTATTTTTGTGGGGATATCATAACTTTGAAGGAAAATACCATTTTTTGAATGTTTATTTTAAAAAACTTAATTACATTAGATATCACTCATATTAGAAAGTACTGGATAGAAACAAAGTCTGAACAACATGACTACAGTGATTTACAATGGTTTTACTAAATTTCTACTTAAAGTGGCTCATATGAAGATGTTTTGAAGATATGAATGTGTGCAGAGGTTAATTTTACAAATAGTTTATAAATTTAACGAACGAACTAAATTTTCTTAAAAAATACAGTTTAAGAATTTTTATCTATGATGCTTTTTCCTTTTTCTTTTTTTTATTAAACTATCAATTTTTCCTGTAAGCTTATTACATAAATTAAATTACTTGTTCCCATAAAATTTTTACTAAGATCGTAAAAGCGATTTATAAGTTGTTCAAAAACTTATCGTTATTAAATGATTTCTCATTTAACTGCTGCTTAAAACATTGATTAGTAGTCTACGATTGTAAACTACCCAAATCGCTGAGTTAAATGAGGCTTAAGTTTATAGTCTGTTATTCAGGTCACTCCGGAAAATAATTAGAGTTTCTTGTCTTATTAATCAGATTATGTTGATACTACTACAGCTGTTACACGATTGATTGTAAGCAGCTGTTTTATTAAATAATACGTAAATCAGTGAAATTCTTGATTGCGTTTTTGATTCATGGCATACGGTTAAAAAAAATGAAAAATAAGAATATATTTTAATCATCTGTCATCTTATTTTTCTACTTGAGCTTGAAATTATGTCGCCAAATGTAGGTTTGATTAATTATAAAAAACGGTAAAGTTAAGCGGAAATACCTTTCTCACAATGAAATACTTATTTTTTTGTAAATTTGGTTAATTTACTAGATACTCTAAAGGATCCAATTTTTAAGATAGAAAATCTAAATTTGATTATCTGTTATTTATCATCTATAATTTATATTTACCATAAAAATCAAACTCTCTGTACAGTTTATGCGTATTTACCAACTACAAAAAGCGGTACTAGTAATAACTTAATATTGTTACTAAAAAAATTTTTTAATTTAATGCTGATAATAAATTTATTAGAAATTCTACTTCAGATGCGTCTTTGATAACAATATGTATACACAACTTTGACTGGTCACATATATATATATCACTATTAGTATTATTGATTATTAATGGGACTATTTTAGATTTACCTTCGAATTTCACTAACAGTGACAGAGCGGAGTCTCGGATCCGAGCTCTTCAGGCGGCAAGCAAGCGCTCTACCATCCTAGTCACTAAGAAGTCCTAACGCTGCACGCTATCTACTGTGACATTACAGGAAATATATGTAGCCGATATTACACTGTTGGTAGCTCTGCTCAGTTTTTAGAAAATGCCTATACTAATTATACACAAGAAAATTTGGCTTGCAGCTAACTTAACGATAAAACCACTTTTCGTAAAGGTAGAGCCAGGAAAATTTGGAAATGAATATCAGCATTTTGCGGTACATATGTCTCGTTTTCATAGTTCTAACGAAGTTTTGTTCGGCAATTTTTGGTAAGGCTGTGGAGTATGATTAAAATAACTAAATTAAACCAAAATACATCAGGCACACCAGCAAAAATACTTATTTTTCGATACTTGAAGAATCTCAAGTATGCGAATCTAAAGTAAATAGTAGTGTGATCACTGAGCGTCTGCTTTCTCAAAATAACCTCGTTGTACTCCCGCGTAAATTGATTGGATGAATAATTAACTCATAATAAATAGTTATCTCATTTCATAAATTTATTATTTTATTTGCGCTATTGCTTCCAGGTTTATTTAGCTTGGACATTGACTCTACTACCTCTTCCTCGTCCAGTTTCAAAACCTACTATTTGTAGATCTCCTTTTATCCTCAACTTTTTCTTAAGGTGATAATTGCTGATTTCAAGACACAAAACTAAATTTTGCTAAGATAAATGACCATCTTCTCCGATACATAATACTTTCGTCCTTACAACTTGTTTTTTTGAGAAAAGTTAAAAAATATTTAACTAAAAATTAATAAGTTTTGAGGGTCAATGCCTAAGCACACGATCAGTAAGAGCTAATTTTGGGAGTACGAATGAGTAAATAAGCTATGACGATTCCAGAACAGCCCCCCTCCCCTCGGTAGCCCCTCTTGCGGTGTGCCCCTCCTTATGGTAGTGGCCCCCTCTCGCGGCGTACCCCTCCCCGCGGCAGCCCCTCTTTGTAGATGAGTTCGACTCCACTTACAGCCAATGGGCGCGCGAGTCTAGAAAGCTTGAGTTTGCATGCGCTGCGATGCGCATTTTTTGCCTACAGCGCTGCTTGAGATTGCGCTCGCTGCTTGAATATCTTGGGCAGATTGTGCACGCGATGGGTATATGTATTTTTTTGTAACCGAGCGCGTTGCATGATGATGTAGGACGTGAAGGGGTAGAAAAATAATTGTTTAACATTTTCATTGTTTACTTTGGTTTATCTGTTTATTTTAAATTTAAAAAATTTATACTTACAAAACTAGACTTGCATAACATTTTCAAATTTTATGTGTTTTAACAAAAATCATAAAGAATTTTTTTTTTTCAATTTGCGTCTACACGAATGAATGGTCAAGTATGTAATTCTTTTAATTTCATAATTTTCCCGACTTTGCATCCAATCTTTCATAGCCAAAGCATTTTTCACTGCACATACTGTATCAGTATGAAAGCTGTGATATTCGCATGGCTCATAGTCTTGTAAGAGATTTTTAAGAGCAGGACACCTATACTCTTCAATATTAATAACTCTGAAAAAAATGTTTGTATTATTCGTGAGAAAAATTTATTTTTTTATTTTCAAGGTATTTTTATTAAGCTAATAATATATAAGATACATACTTGCATGGTAGTATGTTTTGTAACCATTTTTTCATCTCACAACCTTTGACATAAACTGTTTTAGCGTCAATGAGCATGCGCTTGAAATTATCTATTCCTTGCATGTGAGAAATATCACCAAAATACCATCTAAGACCATGGGAATTAGCTTCTAGCCATTTATTATGTTTTTTATACTTTTTTGGTAGATGCTCAAATGGAAAAGGTGGGTAAAGCACAATAATAACTGGCAAAGTATTCTTTTTAAGGTCAACATAGGAAATTTCTTTAAAAATAAAATAGTTGACGAGGCTTTTAAAGCCCTGAAAGCCTACAATGTACTCCATTTTAAAAGGAAAAATTAACTGATGCTACTCGGTCTAGTGTGATCAAGTGAATGAAGTCGAAAGCTTGACGTGGTTCATAATGGGTAAGTTTTAACCAAAAGGATAAGTGCGCATTGAGCATGCGCAAAGGCTCCTACCCCCCTCTTAATTGTGTGCACCACCTGCAGCGTTGTCGGAGTTTACGCGTGCCATGTACAACACTGTTCGAGTTTTCATGCAGCTGATGGGCGAGCGACTTTAACAGCTCCCTTTCACTTTTTCGGACTTTGTCGAGTTTGCGCGCATCATGTGCAATATGACTCGAGTATTCATGCATTTGATGTGCAAGCGGCTTTAACAGCTCCTTTTCACTTTTTAATGTGTTATCGAAGTTTGCGCGCGCCATTTACAACACTGCTTGAATTTTATGCAGCTGATAGGCGAGTGACTTTCACAGACCCTTTCACTTTTTCGCACGTTGTCCACGTTTTCGAGATTGCACATGCCACATGGCTTGAGTATTCATGCAGCTAATAGGCGCGTCATCTTAACAGCTACCTTTCACTTTTTAGTGCCATGTGCAACACTGCTTGAGTTCGCGGTGCAATATGCGTGCACCATCTGAGGCGTTGGTTGAGTTAGTACGTCTTCTTAGATATTAAAACATTTTTCACATATGATACTTACACAAAAATGTATTTTGTAGGATTATGCGCATTGTGTAATAATATAGGATGAGGAATCAAAAGGAAATAACTGTTCAAGACTTTACTTATTTTTGCCTAGTGTATTTTTAATGAAAAATATATACAAATAAAAAATTTAATTCATAAAGTTAATGTAACTTATCCTTAAAATAAATTTACAAATATTAAAAACTTAACAATTGTTAAAATTAAAACAAAAGTCTATGACAGTGCTTTTTTTATCAGGACTGTTTGTTTCGTCCTCTGAAAATTTTCTTTTTTTTTTCACCGTACTCATTTCATGCAGCTCTCGTAAAGACAATAAGTCAATAACGTGAGGTGTTCCTGAGAGGTCAACTAATGGTATAGGCTGTGGCGATTCCGTGAGGTCAACTTCTGGTATCGATTGTGGAGATCTTGTGAGATCCACCACGGGTATCGGTTGTGGTGATCTTGTAAGATCCACTTCATGTATCACCGGTCTTGTGAGGTTCGCCACGAGTGTCGGTGATCTTGTGACATCTACCTCAAATATTGGTGACCACATGAGATCTACATCAGGTGTAGGCCTATAGACACGTGTTGGTGATGTTTGGTTATGTTCATCAAACATCGAAAAAAATGCTTGAAGACATGTGTTGGTAGAAATAAATTCCTCAGCTTCGTCTGAAAAACAAACAAACAAATAAATTTTTAAAAACGAAACAAAATGAAATATTTCATCAAAATAAATATTCTAATTTAATCCTTTATACTACTTACCAAAAAAGAAGGCGTGTAACGATGGTGATAACAATTAATCGTCTAATGGTGTTTCCAATTGTCCAAACATACTTAGCGTTGTAAGCTGTCTTACTCCTGGCAACGTATCCTTATTGAGAAGTGTTTCTTCTACCGAAACGATGTTATTTAGATGTGGAGAGCATGTTAAAAAGTTACCCTCTAAGTCTGAAACAAAAAAAAATTTACATTTTCATTCATGTTAAAAATTTTCATTACATCCTTAAATCTAAGAAGATCTTATTTTAATAAATAAATTTACCAAAAAACGTGATTCCTCGCAATGGAAATGTAGATGACTGAGCCGGTCTTTCAATATGAGCACGCATATTAAATTCCTCTGTGTGGTTGATCCACTTCATTCTCCAAGTCCTACACAAATTCCTCGGATACTAAATCCTCGAAATTTTCCCATTCTAGCACTTAAATATCACTTGAAAATTCTTCATTTACAGAAGCCATTTCAACAGACAAGATATCTACTGTTTAATTGGAGTGTGACTGATATTTTCAACTAACTGTTTTTGACTAACTATTTTCAAGCACAACTTCCCTTTTAAAGACTCCGGTATTGTTACTCCGACAATTTACCCCTTCTCCATTTACTTTCTCATGCACAGTATGAAAAACTCAAACTAGAGTGGTGGAAATTTGCCAACCCCCCCCCTAAATTTTCACCCACTCTGTATAAAAATTTAATATCCTTGGAGATGGGAATTTGTATCTTGTAATGAACCAATGAGAGAACTATACAAAGACATAATTATGTCTTACCCTTTCCATATGCACAACATTAAAGGTCTGTGGTTGGGAAGAAGTATCCCCTCAAACCCCAACAATGTTGTAATCGATATGCAAAAACCAACAACTTATACATAAAAAAAGGCTATCAAGATGATAAAGATGAAAAATATTTAATGTATTATGAAGTAAATAACTTCATGGCTGGGCGATGACTCAACCATTACCTTATTAAGGTTTTAAATCCATTTAAAATGTAAGTTCCTTAGGTATTTTAAATGTTGCTGACAATGCTAAAATTGGTTACATACTCGAAGTAGACCTTGAATATCCTAAAATTCTCCGCAATGCTCATAAAGATTTACCATTCTGTGCTGAGCATATGACGCCTCCAGGATCCAAACAAAATAAACTAATGACTACTTTGTATGACAAAAAGCGATATGTGATACACTATCGTGCACTTAAACAAGCTGTAAGTCATAGTCTTCGTATAAAAAAAATACATAGAACTCTACAGTTTAACCAAAATTCATAGCTAAAGAAATATATTGACTTAAACAATGAAAAGCGTCAAAATGCACGGACTGATTTTGAGAAAATGTTGTATAAGTAATTTAATAATGCTGTTTATGGTAAGACTATGGAAAATGAACGCAAACGAATTGATATTAAACTCATCAACAAGTGGGAAGGGTGATATGGTGCAGAGACATATATCGCACGACCGAAATTTCCACAGCTGTGACATATTTGATGAGCAGCTTGTAGCTATACAACTACTTGGTATAGATGTCTGTATAAAAAAAAACCAATATATGTTGGGTTGAGTGTCTTAGATTTATCAAAAACACTTGTATACGAATTTCATTATAATTTTATGAAAGACAAAATAGGAGACTGATGCAAACATTTGTACACAGACACTGATAGTCTTGTATATAAAATAACAAATCAGAATATTTATAATGTAATGTGTGAAAATATTGAGAAATTTGATACTTCAGACTATACTTTGAATAATGAGTTTCATTTGCCTCTGGTTGACAAAAAAATTGTTGTTTTAATGAAGGATGAATGTAATGGAAAAATCATGTTGGAATTTGTAGGACTACGAAGAAAAATGTACAGTGTAAAAATTCAAGATTAAAATCCATTAAAGAAGGCCAAAGGTGTCAAAAGTTCTGTTGTAAAAACTACAATAACTTTTGACAATTATATAACATGTTTGTGTGAAAACACTAGTATGATACGAGAGCAAAAAAATATGAGATCGCATTATTATTAGCTTTTTACTGAAAATTATACCGAACACCAGCAGATGAGCCTACAGTGAAGGGGTCAGTGCTATATAAGTAGTTGTCTCAACCAGGCAAGCTCATTCTACACTCCAGTAGAGGTTTCAGTAAGGTTGAACTTAATCAACAGAAGCTGACATCACCTTCAAGTGAACCACAGACTAAAAAATCTAAATACAGCCAGGGTGAAATTTTTTTTTATAGTAAATATTTGTGAATATTTACTCAGCATATGTAATGCATAAATATTTTATGCTAACTTCCATGTTTTTTCTAATTTTGTTAAAGATGGATCTTGCAGTGTTCAACAAAATCGCTGACAGTGATTTTCTTCCTACGAAGAAACTATCCGAATTGATAACTAATCAAAACTACATAGTGTCAAAACTAAGAAAAGTGTATACTAAATTTGGACCTAAGATAGTTGCAGAACTTGACGATAAATTTCTAATTTTTCTGCAGACTAAAATAAGCTTAGCTTTATTAGAAAATGAAGGATTTCATAATGAATCGTTGGAGGCTAGACATAAATTTGAATTATTTATAGTGTACAACGGAAAACACATTATATTTTCTTTTGCATCATTTAAAAATGTGAAAAAATAAATTTCAATTTTTTTCTAAAAATTTTGAGTATTTATTTGAAATATTCTTACTAGGGGTAAACGGTACAGTTATTGACACCTTAAGGTAGTGATTGACCCCTGTATAATTTGTATACCTATATATAAAGGCTCCATTTAAAAATGCATGTGGCGGTCAATCACTATCGGGGGGTCAACAACTGTACCGTTTACCCCTACGTAATATTTTCATTATTACTTGATGTATATTAGAATCTTATAATTTTTTTTAACTTTGATTTTTTTGTTTCGGCGACAATTTCCATTAAAGGGTATGCTATTGGCTTTAAAATTTCACTACGTACTTTTTCAGCCTCATTTTTTCCAAACTTCAACAGTCTGTACTTTTCTCGAACCACCTCTCGCGCCTTCACTAACTGGCGTAGAACGTCTTTTTCTTGTTGATACATGATGATGATCTAATGTCTTGCAACACACTGTAACTATTGCGCAAGGTATGTCCTAAATGTATGGCGAAATTATCAAAGCCTCTTCTGTAGCAACCATTATTTATTTGCCTATCCTTGTTTATAACGACGAGTCCATGTTTATCATCATTCCAGCATAAATTTTTAAATTCAATGTATGGCATGTCTGAGTTGACATAATCATCATACTCATGCTTCAAATTAACTTCATCTTAACGAAATAAAACTAAAAAGTTAACATTATCCCTTACAAGATGCTATGGCACTTGAGAATATGACTAGCAAAGATACAAGCAGTCAACATTTTTGTATCCGCCAATGCAGAAAAAGGCCTTTACATTATCTTGTTTTTCACAGGCTACATCATCGAAAATCATTACAGAATTCGGTAAAGCATCATCTGGTAAGACGACAATTTCATGTGCACTGAAAGGTAAGTATTTCACACATCTGCTATAGGCTTCAATAGTTCTTTTAAAATTTTGTAGTTTGGTTGATGTAGTGATTTTGAATACACGTACACATTTTCAAACTTAACTTCATTGGGATGCACGATTAGAGCTGATAAGCTATGAGTTTTACCGCAATTAGATCGAGCGTGAAATACTACGCAAACACTGTCAGAGAGTAGTTCGCCATGTCGATTTAAACGCTTTTCTTGTTTTACAATAGCGTCAAAATTAGGAACTTGTAATTTTATGGATAGCTCTAAAAACTCCAAGTCTATACGGTATGAATAACCAGTTTAAACTAATCTTTTAATGAAATAGTAGAACGCTTATATAGTTTGAGCTCTTTATTTGTCAACAAATTTGTCTACTATAAATACATTTTTCATTTTCTCGAACGCTTAGTCATAATCCAACTTCTGAAGACTAATCATCATTATCATGCATCGTAAGAGAGGACACGGTCTTGTAAATAAAGTCATAAATTCTTTACCAGTAGAGCTTCATTTGCCAGGCTATCAGTACTACGGTCCAGGTACTAAGCTCGCTAAGCGTCTTGATAGAGGCGATCTAGGGGTAAATCCGCTGGACGCAGCGTGCAAAGAGCATGACATAGCGTATTCAGAAAATCGACAAGATTTGAAAGCCAGGCACGAAGCAGATAAAGTTTTAGCTGAGAAGGCTTGGCAAAGAGTCAAAGCTTTTGATTCAAGTATAGGTGAAAGAGCAGCAGCTGCCCTAGTTACTGGCGCTATGAAGGTTAAAAGTAAATTTAGTATAGGGTTGGAGCAAAGAAAAAGGAAAAGAAGGATGGGTAGGTCAAAGAAAAAACAATGTAGTGTTTTAAGAGCAGTTTTTATGGTTGCCTTGCAAGACATGAATACTAAAAGCAAAAGTACTCGAAATGTCAATAGTAGTGCTTTGGAGGGTGCTCGTAGTGTGGTTAAAAAATCCGGAGGTAAAAAGCATGTTACGATTCCGCGCATCTTATGCCTTCCTACTTAAATTGGTGGAGGTTTACCTTTAAGACCCTTGTCTGCTGGTTTGAGTGCAATCGGTGCTATAGCCAATGGAACAGCTGGAATTATGAAGAGCATAAATGCTGCTAATTCAGCCAAAATGCAGCTAGCAGAAAGTTAGAGACATAATGAAACCATGGAAGCTATCGCACTTGGAAAAGGTCTTCATCTCAAACCACATAAAACTGGATTAGGAATCTATTTAAAGCCTTACGCTGGAAAAGATTTAAAAAGAAGACCTCAAAGAAAAATTCGAAGAAATAAAATTACCCAATCAAGCTCTGACCAACATAGATTTGATGAATTATTCTAAAATCTTAAAAATTCCTTATTTTCATGGGGTATTTATAAGAAACAGTTTACCGGCTGACGGTCCATAGTTTTGTGAAACAGCTACAGTAAATCTTAATGATAAGAATGAACCTAAAACTCACTGGGTAGCTTATCGAAAACGTGGTAATAATGTTGTGTACTTTGACAGTTTTAGAGATCTGCAGCTACCTACTGACTTAATGTTGTATCTAGAAGTTAGTAAAGTGAAGTATAATCACAAGTGATGTTAAAAATTTAACTCCTACAACTGCGGTCATTTGTGCTTAAAGTTTCTTTTTAAACACTTATAACTTTCTTACATGAAGAGAAACCGCTTAGTTACACTTCAGCAACCATGGAAGAAGCATTAACACTCAGAGTTTCTGGTACTTCTTCTATTTTAGAAGCTCAGTATTTTCCACCAATTAAATTATTACCAAAACACAACTATGTTCTTGGCTTAGTAGAACTTTTGTCATTTAACTCAATCCCAAATATTGATGAAAATTGTAACAAATTTTATATTTACTTATTGTATTACCCACAGGCAGTTATGAGATTTAAGATATTAGATCATTTTTGATTGAGGTATTACAACCTCACAACATAACTCTTGATATTAAGCCGAATAATAATACGCTTCGAAGTGTTATCAAGTAACTATAGATTTGTTTAGTAAGACTTACAGTAATATGTCACGTAAACCAAGTACAAGCAATTTTACTACTAATGTTAAGTATCAAAAACTTCCAACTAAGGACGATGATGATACAAATAAGAAATCTTGGCTGAAAAACCTCACCGATAAGTATTCCACCAACAAAGGGTCGTGTCCTAAAAATGAAGGTTATAAAAATATTTAAAAAATAAAATTACTTATTATAATAGTGGAAAATGGAGTATTTTGTGGACATGCAAGGTTTCAAGAAACCGGGTAATGATTATGTGCTCAAAGAATTGGCTATCCTTCCGCTCAGAGCTAATGATGCTGAAGCACAAGTATTTCTTTTTAAAGCACCCTTTACCTGGCGAAAATTACCACAAAAGTTTATACATGAAAATTTATACCTTGAACTTTACTATTATGGACTAACCTGGGACTCGGGAGAAATTGAGTACACGGAGATAGGAAATATTTTACGGAAGAATCTTGAAAATGCTACTAAGCTATTTGTTACTGGAGATCTGAAACAAAAGTGGCTTCAAAGATTTGGCTTTAAAATCACTGATATGACAGACTATCCGCCGTTTGAACTCCCAAGATTAGTTACTACTTGTGCTCATAACAATGGAGCCTTCAAATCCATGTGTGCTCTTTATAATGTCAAACGAATGAAAAGGTTTAATTTTGATATGGAATGGGTTGATGTTGATGACGACGACGATAGTCATAAAGATCTATAAAAATCTATTGTACTTAGAAAATAAGATGTTTAAAAAATCATTTCGGAAAATCTGAGTATTTTGCAAGTCTAGTTTTGTAAATATTAATTTTTTAAATTTAAAATAAACAGATCAACCAAAATAAATAATAATAATGTTAAACAGTTATTTTCCTACCCCTTCACGTCCTACATCATCGTGCAACGCACTCACTTACAAAAAAATACATATACCCATCGCGTGCACAATCTGTACAAGATATTCAAACAGCATGCGCAATCTCAAGCAGCGCTGTAGGCGAAAAATGCGCATCGCAGCGCATGCAAACTCAAGCCTTCTAGACCCGCGCGCCTATTGGCTGCAAGTGGAGTCCAACTCATCTTTAAAGAGGGGCTGCCGTGGGGAGGGACACTGCCATAAGGAGGGACACACCGCGAGAGGGGCTACTGAGGGAAGGGGGGGCTGTGCTGGAATCGCCATAGCTTATCTACTCGAATGAACACTCCAAAAAATCTGGTGTTAATTAAAGCAACGTTTCGTTGGTCTTAACGCCAACCTCATCAGGCTCACTTTATTAACAAAGAAAACAAAAACCAGAAACACAACAATTTTGGTTAACTACATTGCAGGGCCACAGTTGACAAATATTAACAATAGATACTCACGTCTATATCGTTAAGACGATCGTTACAGACTGTTGGTCATCTTAAACGAATAATGTAAGTGTCGAACATGTATGTATTTTTATACATAAATATAAACAATAAATGTATGTTTATTTCGAATATAGATAGTGTGTGTACGTATTTAAAAGAGACTACTAATAAGAACTTTATGTATTTT
The DNA here is from genome assembly GCF_036245765.1 of Copidosoma floridanum. Lineage (NCBI taxonomy): Eukaryota > Metazoa > Arthropoda > Insecta > Hymenoptera > Encyrtidae > Copidosoma > Copidosoma floridanum. The sequence goes on along the minus strand of NW_028321890.1, from coordinate 2,506,293 downwards.
ATTGAGAAATTAGGTATCCTTTATTTATTATTTGTTTAGTCGAGTATATGTGTAGCATTTCTGATAATAATCTTTTTTTGTCTATTTGGTTGATGGTCTAGAATTTTGGTTTGAAAAAAATTGAAGTTATGGTCGAATTCTTTCATGTCTGGAGCGACGACAAGTTTATCTTTCTTTGTACTTTTGTGTTCGTTCAAGCATTTTTTAATGTTCTCTTTGTCTCACCTACGTATGATGCAGAGCAGGAATCGCAAGTGAAATAATACACGACATTGGTTTGATCGAGCTTATCAATTTTATTTCTTCCCAAGAATGATAGCAATGTCCAATTTGTTTTAAATAGTAGGGTAAAATTGTATTTTTAATTTTTTCAAAGTTTTTGAACAAAATTTAAAAAATAGCGGGTTTTAAGGGATAGAATCTTTTAATTTAGCACTTGAATTATCATTTAGTAAAGCATCATACGTAGGTGAGACAAAGAGAGCATTGAAAAAACGCCTAAACGAATACAAAAGTACAAAGGAAGATGACCTTCATGTCGTTTCACACATGGAAGAATTCAACCATATCTTTAATTTTTCTTAAACCAAAATTTTAGTCCGTGAACCAAAAAGATAAAAAAAGATTTATATCAGAAATGCTACACATACACTCGACTAAACAATTAATAAAGCAAAAAGGATACCTTATTCCTCAAAAACATATATACAGTTTTTATAAGTAATCTCAGTCTGTAACGATCGTCTTAATGATATAGACGTGAGTATCTATTGTTAATATTTGTCAACTGTGACCCTACATTGAAATTTATAAAAATCGTTGTGTTTTTAGTTTTTGTTTTCTTTGTTAATAAAGTGAGCCTAATGAGGTTGGTGTTAAGACCAACGAAACGTTGCTTAAACTAACACCTGATTTTTTAGAGTTTTATTCGTATTCCCAAAATTAGCTCTTACTGATTGTGTGCTTACGCACTGACCCTTAAGTCATTATGGAAACACCTGAGAGCAGAACGATATGTTCAATAAACGATATAAAAAATTAATAAGGACATTGTTAAGATTCGTTACTGTTAAATTAAAGTAATATAATAAAAGTCCTGCTATGAAACTTAATGTCAAATCCTGAATCCCATTAAACTATTTTAATTTATTTTCATCGTAAATGTTATAATTTTGTTTTCTTAACTGTTGTAAGGGATATTGTAAGCATGTGAATTATTGCATAAAGTAGCACAAGTATGTAACATTTATTATTAGCTACATTTTGCCTAGAAGTCAAATAGAAAAGAACTTACTTGCCAGACATGAGGCCCAACATTTGGCCTGATTTTGAGCAAGGCATTTAGCTAGAATGGCGCTACCAACTGATAACTTGTATATTGTAGCTTAACAAACTTACGTTACATAGTGCCGATAACCTGCTTCATTATTAAAGGAGAAACATCGTCATTATATACATAAGAACAGACCATTTTATCACTTTATTTTGACTATGTACTCGTATGTATACGTACTCGAGGGATTATCTGAGTCAATTACGTCGGAATCACCCATACACATCTATATGCATACGTATGTAATGAATTCTAATTATTCGCGTACAAAAATAAAACGTGTCTTATATTTACAATGCACAACTTTCAGCGCCAACGACTTTTGTTTATTAGCAGGGCAAAATTTTGTAGGCTACGAAAAATAATTTTATTTTTATATCGTACAGTTTTACTGTGTTCGTAACTAGTACAGAAAAAAAATGACAAAGTATGAAGTCCAAGGTCCAGAATCGTGTTCGATGATATATTTTTTACTCTTAAGTAAATAGAATTACTTTTCAAATGCACTGTGTTAATGAGGTTTAAAGAAAAGAAAATACATTCTATGTATTAACTGAATAAGACCAGACATTTAGCCAGCTCTTTTGAAAAAAAACATATCGAAAAACCATTTAGTAAAACCATGTAAAATAATGTTTTTAAGTGGTTTCTTGTCTCAAATCACCATGTGGTTTTGAAGTAAAACCATATGGTTTTTACAAGCTTTTCTTTTTATAAAAGAAATTATTTCTACTTAAATTTAGCTATTTAAAAATCTTAATAAAGCATCTACAATGAATACAGAAATAAAACAAAAGAAACAAAAAATCTCTAAGGTGAATTAAACTTTTCCTAACAGATTCTAAGCCAAGTATCTTATCCATTGGGCTAGAGAAGATTTGATTCTAGATTCCAATTTTGTGTCTTTATAAGGTACAGAAGGCACAGTATTCTAGCATTTGTATTTGTACATAACAAGTTCTTTACATATAAGCTACAGTAAAATCATGTAAATTTGTGTATGCAATTAATTACATTGTGTTATTATAATACGTTTTGAGATATTTGGTTTCCAAGATAAAATGGCTACGGCAATTGAACTTTTAATTTAATTTGCTGATTATACGTATCAAAATGATACACTTTTCAGTCATATATTATCCAATAATAATAATAATATTTAATAAATAACTAATCAAAATTATAACTGATACTTTTTGTTATATATTTAAGAATACAAAAAACAGAATAGTAATAAATGATTAAGCATTATAATTTTCGTAAAACCTACCGGAAGATAAATATCATAATATTATATATTGTTAATCAAAATTCTCAAAATTCATAGATATAAATAATACATACAATTTTACTCTAAATAACATATAAGAAACAATTTGTGTACTTAATTATCTCATCCACATGACCAGAGGGGACTTGATGATGGCTTAGAATTTTTCGTCTTAACAAGCTTCAGAAGGTATAGTGTTATGTTATTGGTATTTGTACACACTTTTATTATTAATAAATTAATTTCAAGGATTTTCATTTGCAAAATACATTTTTAGAATATTCATAGTTTAGTGAAATTTTTTTATTTATAACTAAATAGTAAAACGCAATTATTATTTTAGTTAGTTATTCATTTAATATCAATATAATTATTGGATAATGTGTGACTGAAAAGTGTATCATTTTAGTATGTATAATTAACAAATTAAATTAAAGATTTAATTGCCGTAGCTATTTTATCTCGGAAACGAATATCTTTACACGTATTATTAATAACAATGTTAAATTTATTGCATACACAAATTCACACGATTTTACTGTAGTTTATATGTAAAGAACTAGTTATGTACAAATACAAATAATAGAATACTGTGTCTTCTGTACCTTATAACGACACAAAATTGGTCACTAGAATTAAATCTTCTCTAGCCCAATGGATAAGATACTTGGCTAAGAATCTGTAAGCCAAAGTTCAATTCACATTAGAGGTTTTTTTTTCTATTGTTTTATTTTTTATTCATTGTTGATGCGTTATTAGGATTTTGAAATAGTTAAATTTAAGTAGAAATAATTACTTTTATTAATAAATAATAAAGAAAAGCTTGTAAAAACCATATAGTTTTACTTAAAAACCACATGGTGATTTGAGACAAGAAACCACGTGAAAATGGAGTGGTAAAACCACGTGTTTTTATGTGTTTTTTTTACATGGTTTTACCATGTGATTTTTCGATATGTTTTTTTTCACAAGAAAGACAATATGCCAGTCATGTAGCCAGACATTGAGTCAGACTTTGAGCCATACCTTTAGCCATACATTGAGCCCTACAGTAAACCATACTCTTAGCTATACATTTAGCCATACTCTGTTGAAAAAAACCATATACATTTTCCACATGGAAAAACCACATGGAAAATCCATATGGATTTTCATGTGGTTCTTCCATATGGCTTTTGTTTCAAATATCCATATGGATAAACCATATGGAAGTAGGTAAACCATATGGAAGTAGGAGATTATATGGAAGTTGATAAGCCACGTGGAAGTCAGTAAATTTTAAGAGTTGTAATATTCCGGTATAATAGATCATACGCTCGGGAAAAAAATATTCTCCGGTCGATATAACGTGAATGAATATTAGGTATAATAATTAGGATACACCGAATAACTGGAGCAATTTCATGATGCCTTTTTGTTTACTTTGTGAACTGAGACCATCAATTTATGTTCATAAAATTACAAATGAACAAAGCAATGGTTTCTCCGATCGCGTATAATACTAGTAGAAACTTTAAATATACGGAACGTCGTAATTGTAATTCTTTATATTGGGTAAAACACTGAAAAAAATTCAATATACGCTGTCGAATTTGTAAAAAGTATGACTGAATCTAGATTTTTATTATTTAGTAAATTTTAATGAAAGGTGCGTCAAAGACGAAACATGCAATCCTTACGTGTTAATTTCTTTATCGTGTAAGTTCAACAGACTACATGATTTACTATTTCAGCATAAAAAAAAACTTGATGTGTTGAAAAGTAATAGGCTTACAGGTTTTTCACAAGGCTTATGATTCACAATAATATAAAAAAAGTCATACGGTATCAGACACAATTTCAAAATATTTGATACTGAAGTATGTTGAAATAATGAATACAGATAGAATTAGAATTTAACTTTTTATTAAGTCAATTGTGATACATAACTGGTGGTCAGAGGTAACAAAGGAAAAATAAATAATACTTGCGTAATAAATAACTGTATTTAATCTAATTGTGTTGCAACATAATAAGTACAATGCTTATAAAATGCAAGAATTTTGTACAAAAGTGTTATTACAATATGCTATATCTAAGTCCGTATACGTAATAGTTGTAGCACGCATTATCATATCTTTGTAAATGTACATATAAAATAATACTTTTAAGTGTAAATAGGATGCACAACAAGAAATTATATCGTTCTTTTCGACCTACTTGACGCAACATGATTTATGATTCACAAAATCGTCGTTTACAATATTATTTCTAATTTCATAAAAATAATGAAGGTAATATGTTTTTCACGAAAAACAACAACTGAAAAAATATATATTTCCTTACATGTACACCAAAATAAATATTTTAACCCAAAAAATCAATGATGCATGTGCATTTTTTATTTCAAGCACAAGCTACTCGAAAGATGACAAAAATTGATAACAAAAGTTGTTTTTATAATTTACGGTTATGGTTCTTTGACTGGCAAAAGTTTAGCATACGACTTGACACTTATACTACAATTATTGAAAAAGAACAATACTATTTTGGTAGATGAGTTTGTCCTCTCAATAAAGAAAGAGGAAAATTCTTTACGTATTTATATTATTACACACTGAAATACGTTTGATTGTAATGCACATAAGTGACACTTACCATGACATTTGTTGAATACATACTTCGTAAGATAATGTTTTTTTTTATATACCTTGTCTATGACAATCAGGTAAGATCTCACCTGAGATGTCAGGTGACTATCTCATGCCAAAAAATCACCTGAGATTTCGTAAAAAGTATCCTTCCTAAGGAAAAATTAATTTTAGAGTATTCAAAGCTGCCTCGTTGAGATACCATTCGTATGATACATCGAAAACCACCTCTTTAAAAGTGTTTCATGTCAGATTTTAAAAATAAAATGAATTCCTCAGGTTTGGTCTCAGGTACTTTCTCAGATGAGATCCCACCACAAAATATAAATAATTAATTTGATTTTTTAAAACCGACAGAAAAACTTTAAAACATGTGTTTTTCGATGTACCATCCAAATGGTATCGTCAACGGGGCAGCTTTGAATACCATAAAATTGATTTTGAATTTTTTTGGGTAAGGATATTTTTTTTTTCAATCTCAGATGAGTTTTTTGGCATGAGATAGTCACCTGATATCTCATATGAGATCTCACTTGATTGTCGTAGACGGGGGGTATGATGTATCCTGTACAGAACAAAATTACAGAACCATAAAGAAGTTATGATATAATTTTTTACAGAAACATTTTTGCGATCAAAAAATTATTTCGACTTTATACAAAAAATGTACTTGCATAAGAGAATTAGATTACAACTTTTAATCAAATTTCTGGTTCAAAATAATAATTTAATCAGATTATTATAAACTCTTAAATAAACAAGTTAAAAAACGGTATTATCGAATAAAATAATAACATAGGACATAAGAATATTTATTTTTTTACAAAAATGGCTAAGATGCATGTGTATCTCTCTTGCTAGCTGAATTTTTTTATATTTACATATTGTTTTGTGCAATGGTTGTGATATTTTTTTAATAAGAATGTAGGTTTGGATAAGTGCTAATAAAAAAATTGTTATTTGCATTAATAAAAATACATGTACGATCGATGTCGTCTGTTTCAATAACAGTAATTTCATCTGAAATATTATTAACTCGTTTTAGATGGATCGGTGAGTCAAGAAAATTGTCGATGTTAATAATGTTATATAATGTTATTTCCTTTTTGGTCATTTCATCAATTATAAAATCTACAAGGCGAATATACTTGCAATCTTTCGTTATTGCATACGAATTACTAGAACGAAAGTTTCTTTTGGTCCACGATGTGTAGATGCATTGGTCTTTCACAATTTTTTTATATGTCCGGCTGCATTCCGATAGTCCCAACCTATTAAGCCATGTACTTTCTGTTTTTTGGTATATGCCAAAGTACCTAGCATGTGATATCTTAAAACTAACTTTTGCCTCTTTTTTATCCAAATATGAAATAAAGCCTTGTAGTCTAGAGTACGGCTTAGTTTTAACATGTTCTTTTATTATATACTCAGCTTGTTTCATGTTAAGAACTCTACACAATTGATGAATGACCCCTTTTGCTGCTTGAATTTTTCGCGTCAATTTTCCATTACCAGTTTCAAAACAGTAGCCACTGTGACTCTACAACGGACCCCAATCAATTACCCTCTGTGCCAAATGCATTAATTAATGAACATTGTATGTCATAGCAACTTGACCGTGAATAGCTTCTGTCAAAGCAACAAACTTTAATAATTTGGACTGAGCTACCCTAACTTCAATATGACTGACTTTGTCTTTACTCAATAAATAGTAAGCATGTGCCAGTAAAGAGAAATGATTTACAAACAAGAACATACGTGGAAAACTGGACAAAATTGGTATACAATAATACAATAACCAGATTTCAAACTCCTTTGCTTTCCACCAGCTTCGATCATCAAGTGAACGTGATAATCGACAAAGTTTATTTGGAACTTTGATATTTATCAACATATTGTTTATTGCGACAATGTCATCTTTTGTTAAAGAATACAGTTCATTAGTACTTTCTACCCAATAATTTATTAGCTGTTCAACTACACTCAAACAAACATTATGCACTCTGTTATACCTGAATGCATTAATTTTAATGCAAAAGTGTTGGAAGCAAATTTCATTCTGCTCATGTAAAAAAATTTCAAACTACTTATAAAAATTAATAAAAACACGCCAAAATTAAATAACTATGCTTTAAAAATAATTACGAATTGTGCATTGAATATAATGGAACAGAGACTTGAAAATTAAAGCAAACTATTAAAATTTCATTAACACCAATTGAAGTATTTTAATTTTACTGATGAAAATTGTGTTTTGCGAGTTGTAAAATTACAGAGTATTCATTACATTATTTTAACATTATATTATTAATAATTAATGTGATCGTTCAGTGATTTTCCATAATGTACAATAATATTTTTTACAATTCTATGCAGTACTTTTGTATAAAAAGGGATGAAATATCATTCAGAAATAATAACTCATTGTATATTGAATTTCATGAACAGACACTTGAAAATCACAGAAGACTCACTGAATTTTAAATAATATACATTAGAGTAATATAATTTTTCAAATGACAATTGAGTATCATGAATTGGAAAATTACAACGTGCTCATTATATTATTTTAGTATCAATATCAAAAGATTATACGGTTTTTTCTAAATTTTCAAAACATGTAAATTAAATTTTTTTTTAATCTGTGTATTAAAAGATATATAAAATGGCAAAATATTATGGGGGTGAAAAGTACAGCTGAGTACAGAACCATTTAGATCAGTAAATTATAAAAAAACTTTATTTTGTTAACTCTAAAATTTTTACAAGACATTTTCACTTTAACAAAACACTACAAATTAAAACTATTGTTAAACTCCTTAATGTTTTTTATTAACGTCTTAACTCTAGGATTGTAAGAGGTAGAACGCTTCTTAGAATCTGGATCTCTTTTATTTCCACTTGGTGGATTAATTTTCATTAGTACCCTACAAATAATTGGTAAAAATCATTAGTCGTAGAAAAAAATTATGCTCGACTTTAAAACTTTAATAATAATACCGTTGTATAAATTCTACCGTGTTTTCGATGGACGTTGGATAGGCATAGTCGAACATGTAGTAGCTAAGAAGCACAATCATGAATCCTTTTAACGCATCTGCACACTGTACTGATAGTTGTTTATTAATTAAAACGTTGCATTTAGCAGTTTCGTCGTATAATGAACTACCTAAAAAAAATTTATAGTATTTTTAAAGCCAAGTTTCTATAAACTTATCTATATTTACTTTCTTAAATATCATACCTCGTATTACAAGCAAAGGATGCTGAGAATCTGGCAAATCGAGAATATTTTCGTCGGGTGTTTCCCTCTAAACAAATATTCGTATAATACGATGATTATTCATACATTTTTGAGATTATAGTTTTAAAATAATTTTTAACATTTCACTTTACTTACGTCAAGTACTAAAAACAAATGATCTTCATTCTCTTGATAGTAATGTGCAAGTAATTTAAATACGACCAATTGCTTTGACTTTTTATTTTTAGTAATTATTGACGCTATCTTTGATTCATCTATAATAGATGTTACTTTTGCTCGCTCTGCAACTTTAAGTGGTCGAAACCGTAAATATTGCCTTACATGCTTTATATTTTCTGCTAGAGATTTATCCCAGATATCTGAAACATTAAAATTTATTAAAAAATTACTTATCACGAACACGAAAAAAAAAAAAATTGTGTCAGAGTAGTAATTGTGAAAATTGCTTAGATCTTGTTAATTAATGGTAAAGTGTTTTGCGAAAAAAAAAAATAATAAATTTTTGTATCGTAATCGCCGTGAAAATAACTTATAATACAAAATATTGAAAAAAAAATAATTAACGTTTATCATTTGATGTTTTCACTAACTACAATAATGTTTATAGTTTCTACATATAAAACACTTTTTTAACCGTTGTAGCCTTATCTCTATTGGCTTGAACAATTATGTTAAACTTATAAATTCACAACTTTTTTTAGAAGCACTTTAGGAAAAATTTCAGGAGATTTTTTCTTTTTAAAACAAGCCAAATAACTAAAAAAAAATTTTCCGGAAACAAAATTCAAAAATTTTTTCTTGTTTAAAGAATTGCTGATAACTTTTAGAGCATTCAATAAAAAAAAAAATGAATATTAGTTGACTTGATTACATACTGTAGGACAAGACTTAAAACAAAATTTCTTATGTGCTCTAAAATATAGAGATTTTCATTTTTTTTGTCTAAAATTCAAAAGTTTCTGGGATTTGCTAATATAAATGATTTCCTTAGTTCTTATTTTTTTTTTTTTTTTTTTTTTTTTACATAAATCAATAGTCAATAATGTGTACATGCGTACGAGGTTGTAAAATACAGAAAATCAAATACACATCAATAGAGATCGATAAAAGTTTATAAATATCGTTAGAAATAATTATTGAAATGTCTGCTGCTTACGACATAGCACGTACGCATTTTTTGTCGCTTGCGACCTACCCCGCGCACGCATTATATTTACTTTTTTCTGCTGTTTACGACGTGCAGACATGTCACTAAGTGCCGGACTTCCATAGTTATTTTTTTTTTTATATTATACTGCTCTATGTCCGGCTCCTTTGATAAGGGCACTACTATGGGCACTGAGCACTTTGGAGAAGGAAGGGAAGAGGGATAAGGAGGCCTCCTCCCATTACTGGGAGGGGGGTAGGGGGAATTAGGCAATTTTGCTCCGAGAAGGTCGCCTAGATCCTCCTCGAGGAGCATTGCGTGGTGAAAAAGCACAGAGGTAAGTACTTGCCCGAAAAGTCGCACTGGCCGGGAATCGAACCACGGTCTCCCGCATGCCAATCCACGACCTAGCCGACTGAGCCACCGCGCGCTCGACTTCCATAGTTACAACAAGAGAGTTGCTATACCCACATATATATTATAAAAGTGGAGGGCGGGCGAAGGGTAAGGTATCTATTATTTTAATGGAGAATGGCCGTCCGCTTGCAATGTAAATCACTACATATAACTCACGTAAGTTTCACAAGTATTTTCTTTAGAAATTGAACGTTTCTAGATAAACAAGCATTTTTGGGAGCCACGAAAGACAGTTGCAAACAATCACAAAAAAACGAAACGTTTCTTGTATGGGGATGAACTAACGCTTGTACTAACAGAAGCTATTGCTACATGTTAACTACTGGAAATTACATACCTTACACTTTGTTCAATGCGCTCCCAAAGATGAAGGTCAGCAGAAAACGAACCTTCTTTATCAACGACAACAGTGAAGTTTGCAAGTTCTCTACTTGGCAGGATCTTGGCTCAGCTGTGATGTTTATACACGTTTCTCATTTTGAAGAAGGCAGCTTAAAGTACGAGAACGTGATGTGCTATGAAAGTTGCTCAGTTGAATGCACGTAGAAAATACTGACTATCTATACGCAAACAAAAAAATTACTATGATTATATGGTATGCATCCATGGATTTTATTGAAACGAATTCGTCTTTGCTTCTCCTTCATCTACAGAACTGAGAAGCATACTTATACACCTTTGAGTCAGACTCGCGCACTAAATCACTTAAAATATTACCTTACCTTTGCAGCGTGATTTTTTGTAGGTTATATGAAGCAAAAAACTGTTGGCCGTCCTTGATCTCGAAATCTCTACCACTCCGCGAACGACTTTGGCGCATTATCTACTTATTATCTACGTAATCGTGTTCAAATCCGCATTTACCTAATATCTATAACTGTAATAAGGCATAATTAACTTAAAATGGTGATCAGCTCTAAAAATAAAGACACGGGGCTACTGCACGCAAAAAATGGATACTACAGATGATAGGTGTACCACGTCGCAGCAAGGAAGCTGGTTTGAACCGCTTAGTCTCTTCTGTTATAGAGTTGCACACAAGAGCCTAAAGGCAAATTTTCAATTGACGAGTTGCGTAACGCGAACAAACTGCGTGACTTTTAAAACTGCCAAATACCTACAGCCGATAATTTCGCGAAAAAAAAATTTCATTCATGTTCAAAAAGTAACAATAAAAAATAATTTAAAGGTAACGTAATGTATAAGTAAGCTTTAAAAATTACGAAATAACTGATATAATTTTTACTGATATAATAATAATGTGTAATACTCAATAAATGTAATATATAATTATCTAATCAACTAGATAAAGTAAATGAATAACAGAGTTTGATCAATGCAATACTTATAAAAATGTCAAGTTAAAGTAGTGGTGTGCATGATAATATCTATTTTAATTAAAATTATATGAAGACCGTTACTGAAATAAGCTCATACCTAGTATAGTTCCTTGATGTGTTAAAATCAAGTAATTATAAACGCGCATTGGTTACTTCCCACACAGAGTATTGGTAATTCGAGGGCCGAACTATGAGCACAGTTAATATAATTAATGCTTATTAATAGCTTCTTTTTAACTGAATTACTTGTCCATTGGAATTTTTCATTTATTTTACATTATTTTCAGTAAAAATGTATTTTTAAATACTAAGTTTTCACTTAAAATTAATGTTGCAATGATCTGCAAATGTATTTATTCATCGTTCAAAAAAAAGAAAAAAAAAAAAAAAAAATCGCAAGTATGAATCTAGAGAAGGTTTAGGTTTAAAAACCTGCATCATACCGACTGCAATACTTCAGCTTTTGGGAGGCCACAATAAGATGTTATATATGTTCATAATTAAAATAGTTTCCATCAAGGTAAATTATTATTATTCATCTATTTTGGACTATTTTTAAAATTAGAATATAAACAAAATCGGAATTTGAGAATGAAATTAGAATTGAGAGTATACAATTAATATATAATACAAAAAAGTGCTGTAAATCATATTTATTGGCTTCTTGACGTCGATATACTTATATATAATTCTAAATCTATATGTTCATTAGCAGTCAAATTTGCAAACTCTTACGTTTTTCTATGCATAATTATTATTATGAGCATAGATGCATACTTTTAAATCGTGTCGTGAATAAATTTTATACTTGATTTATACTTAAAAAATACTTGGGAACTCTTGTAAAGAACATCTTATTTAATTAAACATTGTTGAGCGCATTTTACCACCCATGTGCCAATTTTTAAAAGCATTGTTGTAAAAAATGTTTTAAAGTGTCAATTTTATTTTTCAAGCATCTTTTGCTGAAAATGAAATGAAATTCTACTGAAATTCACATTAATGTTGGTAAATTTTAAACTATGCATGGTGTAACTTATATACATCATTTGATAAAATTTTACTACACAATTTATTTGGGTTTAATACGAATGTACTTCAAATACTGTATGTATAAAGACATTGAATTTCTAATAAGTATACTTTAAATTTGAATAGCACCACATGGAAAATAACTTAAATTAATTAATTTAATACGTTACTGAAAACTAAATAACATTTAACTAAAATTCACAAAAATGTTAATAAACCTTAAACCATGCATGGTGTGATAACCACTATTTGTTTTAAATTCACTGCACAATTTATTTGTTTTTAATACAAAATTACTTTAAATATTATCTCTGTAGAGACATTGCATTTTTAAACATGTGTCGTTGGAATTTAAATAGCACCTCATTAATAATACCTTACAATTCATTAACCTTCAGTTGAATGTAATGTATTTGGATTTCAAATACTAGATTATTAAATTTCATGTAAAAAAAGTGCATTAAATTTAATGAAATGTATAACAGTGATACTATAGGATACAAAACCTGAAACAATATGGAATCCTTCCAGCCTAATGAGAGGTGTTGCAGTTTTTATGCCATTAACTGATCTACTAGTTGTCAAATTTTGCTTCATACATTGCAGAGTTTCTAGCTCAGTTCTATTTTCTGGAATATAGTCTAATAAAATGTATTTAATGTTACCACCTCTTTCAACAGGTAGATAAACTCCTGGATGTTTGCACCAACCACATCCAAAATAGCCATTGTATTTGACAATTCCTTGCATTGGTGCTCTAGCAACTGAGTCAACACAAGCGCAAACTGAATACACCTTAATACGAGTTTCTGCATCAGTAAATGTACATTTGATTCCCTCATTTAAAAACTTATTCATTAAATATACAAACTGGCTAAGAAAAATTTCCATATTAGGTTTCGTTTTTTTAAACCATAAGCCAACAACAATGGGATTTCTAGTTCGAACTTCGAAGGGTAACTCATTAATGACTATTTGTATGGGCCAAATACTATATTTTGAACTTTCAAATAGTGGAGAGCCGTCCGTGTTAAATGTGATAGTGATACATCATTCTTTTTCAGACTGTGGTAAAGAGTTTAAAAGTTTTCTATACATAAATCCATCACTAAAATCTTGAAAGTAATCTTTACTTCTAAGTCTTTCATCAATAATAGATTTATAATAATCTTCATTATCAACTATTGCAGTTGCAATATCTTTTTCTACGTTTATAATAGTGAAAAAGTCATGGTATAAAGGAATTTTGAGCAATATTTCATTACCACATGAGCAAGTAGCACTTCTATCGCTACGATTAAACTTTTTCACATAACCTTTGCACAGTGGACAAATAGCATGATACTCGATATTACTACTCGTATTGAATATTTTATCAATACGGTATCTAGTTTGTGGCAAAGTATTTATACCTAATATTACATTTAACATTTTAAATAAATCTGCTATTCCCGACTGACATAAATTGTACTCCAACGAAAATTTAAGAACTGCAAATATTATTCCGCTTTTACTTACAGATACTTCAGCATTAAGAGAAACATTATCTTCATCTTCTCCTATTAAAATTTTCAGATGTTTAAACGTCTGGCTATTATCATTCAGTTCTGTGTTCGTAGATCCCAATATTTCGTTGTCACTGCTACTATCCTCAGTCCCTAAACTGTCACAATAACTGGTATCACTATCGTATGCAGTATCTTCATGTAAATTTTGAACCCAGGAGGCCTGTTGAAAATTATAAACAGTTTAACTAAATAAAAACAAATTTTTTTCTTCGTTTCAGTAATAAGGCTGTTAATAGATAATGGTGGCATATTATTGTACATGTAATTGGACGTATTAATATTGGTGATACAAAAAAATATAAAATTTAATTTATTTAACACTATTAATTTACGAGCTAAGCTGACTAGATACTACTACATACGGTGCACATATACTTGATACGGAAAATCCTAATTGGTTTTTAGAACGAAGTTCTTTATGTCGCGTTACTCGGGGGGCTGGAATTGTAAAACCGACAGATTTTTTTTTTTTAAAAGAAAGTGGCTTCACCCAAAGTCTCTTCCTCTCAAGTTTCCCCCCTTACCCCGTCCCCCTCACCTACTGTTCTCTATACACTTTCCCTCTCCCCCCTATATATGTATATCTGCCAACCATGCCGTGTTACTCTTCTGCACTCCCAAGCAATTTTGTTTTTCCCACAATAATTTTTATTTGACTTTGAATTTTTTCTTTTACAATTCTAAGAAAAAAAAAAAAAAAAAAAAAAATCATTTTCCAATAAAGAGATTTGAACCCTCAACCTCCTGTATATGAGTCCAGTACCTTACCCACTCTGCTACGAGCGCTGCCGACTATAGAAACTCGGTTTCTTGTACTTATGGTGTGGTTCGTAACTATAATATTCCATTTTTTGATGTATTTACTAATAATACATTTAATTATGTATTTGTTTTATAAATTATGTGTTTGTTTTCGAAATAATACATCTAAAAAAAAAAAAAATAAAAAAAAAATAAACATGTAGAATAGAGTTGAAGAACGTTTAATGGTTTTTAAAGGCGCTTATTTCGAATTTGACAAACAAATTATTTTACATTATCACATAATTATATAAATAAAGTAATTTATTAAATCAAATTATAAATGAATGATGTAAGATCATTATATAAATATATTTCGAGTTTCATATCATTTTAATGGTTTTTAAGGTCACTTATTTTGAATTTGATAAACAAATAATGGCACAATTTCATTGAGTAATTATATAAAAATAAAACAAAAATTAAATTGATAAGCTATAAAATCGCAAAACAACAAGTGAAAAAAAAAACTTCTAAAAAATTAATGAAATGAAATACAAAAATAAAATGAAATAAAATTACAAAAGACATGAATTAATACCATGGAATGAAAATAAAAAAAATAAAAAAGGAAATGAAAAAAAAAAAGATTAAATATGAAAATAAAAAAGAAATTAAATAAAGAAAATACAAAAAAATGATAAAAATGTTATAAAATAAGATATGGAAAAAAAAAACAAGACATGAAAAAAAAGAATACAACAAGAAATAAAGAAAAAAATAAAACAAGAAATTAAAAGAAAAAAAAACAAATGAAAAAATTATAAAGGAAATTAAAACAATAAACCAGAAGGTGTTAATGGGTCGTGGGACCCCCGGTAAGAACGAAGTTCTTTAAACATGAGATGGGTATGGACACAATTTCTCAGGTAACAAGGGGGTTGCTAGACACACAGAAAGAACGAAGCTCTGTAAACGTTAGTACTGCATACATGTTGTTTACTAAAACAAAATTTTGAAAAACGAATGAAAAAAAAAACAATAAGTAGTTTAGTCATCACGATGGTTGAACTTTGTGAGTACTGTATTTATGCACGAGGTTCTCAAACACGGTCCTCTGTTACAACTTTTTATTAAATAACTTTATTATTTGTTTATTTAAAAATAAACTTTTTTGAAAGATCAAAGATATTATTAGTATCTACCATTGAAAAAAAAGAAGATCGCGATTTATCGCGAATTTCGCGATCGGACTCGGCGTTCAATGTAAACCACACTTATGTTTGTAACATATCCCATTATCAGCCAATTTTCACTTATTTCACATGTATTTTAACGCATTTTTTATTTTTATTTTTTTTCACTTTTTCACTTGTTTAAACGATGCAAATTTATTTTTGGTTTTTTTTTCACATTCAATCAGTATGCAAAATTATCTTCCGAACAACTTTTAATTTAACGTTTCCTTCTATATTTAATAGTTTTTAAGACATGTAAGAAAATTTAGAAAAAACAGAGAAATCATTTATTTTGCATTAAAAAATCTACAACACGTATGTGGGTTAATGTAAAGACTTTAAGGTATTGTTCCTTATATTTTTTTCTTAGTTTGAAGCATAAATACGCATCGTTGGGATCAACCACTACTTTACTAGTTTTGAGCTTCTGACGCCTTGACTATAATTCTGCTGGCTCAGAGACAAAGCAATTATTACTAAAGAATAATAATGATTATAAAATATAACTTAATATTATAACTTACAATGACTTGAGTAAAAATAATACAATTTTCTTATAAATGGTGCAACGTCAAAAAAATCAAAAAATTGATCTCAAAAATGTAATCTCAAATTTTATATATCATAATTATGATACTAATAAAGAAAAATTTTTTTCTAAATAATAGTCTTGATTACTCGATTATTATCGCCTCAGAATGTAAGTCATATGCACTCCATCATACTGTTAACGCATTAGTAAAAAAATTAATTTGATCAAAAATTTGTAAAAGTACTATTAACATTCCAAGCTTGCAATCTACGACTTCACTTTTAGTATTTATATTTTACAATATAGAGAATAAAAATTAGGACGTTTTGTATATTAGAAATTCTACTAGTATTATACGCGATCGGAGAAACCATTGCTTTGTGCATTTGTAATTTTATGAACATAAATTGATGGTCTCAGTTCAAAAAGTAAACAAAAAGGCATCATGAAATTGCTCCAGTTATTCGGTGTATCCTAATTATTATACCTAATATTCATTCACGTTATATTGACCGGAAAATATTTTTTTCCCGAGCGTATGATCTATTATACCGGAATATCACAACTCTTAAAATTTACTGACTTCCACGTGGCTTATTAACTTCCATATGGTCTCCTACTTCCATATGGTTTACCTACTTCCATATGGTTTATCCATATGGATATTTGAAACAAAAGCCATATGGAAAAACCACATGGAAAATCTATATGGATTTTCCATGTGGTTCTTCCATATGGAAAATGTATATGGTTTTTTTCAATAGAGTACTTTAAGCTGTACGTTCAGCCACACATAATGCCACACTTGGAGCTGTACTTTTAGCCATACTTTTAGCCATACATTCAACTGTACATTCGGCCATACATTGAGCCAGACTCTGAGCCTTACTTTGAGCTATTTTTTGAAACATACATTTAGCCATACTTGAAGCCACACTTTAAGAACATATATTAAACCAGAAATCGTGAAGTACTTGGAGCTATTCTTTTAGCCATACTTTTACCCATACTTTTAGCCAGACTTTTAGCCAGCCATTGAGCCATATATCATACATTCAACCAAACATTGAGCTATACTTTGAGCAATACTTTAAGCGATAGCTTTAGCTGGACTTCAAGCCAGTCACTTAGAAAAACGGGCACCGCAAGTTGATTTTTTTAATACTACTATTTAACTAGAGAATATATAATATATACTCTTCTTGCATAGAAGGTTAGATCGGCCATTTTCACGACCGCAATATTTTCTGTTTATATTTTAGTTATACCCCTCATAAGGCAGGCAGCGTTAGTGTCGGGGGCAACCAGGTAACTTACTCATAAGTGCCGATAACTATTACTTTCCGAGCAGCACGGCAAAACACCCGATAATGAGTATTCTATATATTACTGATTTTTGATATGAAACTACTGAAAAACATGTCTAATCTACAATTAATTAAGAAAATATCGATAATGAAACTATAAAAAAAAGTTTAACATGAATTTTTCTCAACATACATATCAAAATTTTGTGCAGAGGCACCTCACAAAATTCCACAAAATCTCCTAGCAGATCTGTATAGTTGTTGGTTCAGAGGTAGAACTTTTGTTTTCAAACCCAAAGTTTTTGGGTTCTATGTACTTATTCCAGCTTTTTTTTATTTACTTCTGTATTTTCTTGTGAAGCGTATAAAAACGTTTTAAATCATTTTTGTATATAATATGTCTTAAATAATACATGTATTGAATATGTTATATTTATTTTTTATCGAAACAAAAAACAAAAACTGTTTATGGCACATTTCAACACAAGTTAATGTATGTTGCAAAATTTAAAGACTCTTAAATATAGACACGAGTGCACAAAAAATGATTACTTAGTAAAATATTCCTATAAATTAAATGTTTTAAATGGTTATTCCTAAATAAGGTTTTCGAGTATTTTAATAATTTCTTGATGAATACAATTTTTATGAAAAATAATGCAGTCATAACAAAGTTAGTATTGATAACTCTACTGTGCTTAAATATAGAATTAAATTCTAATTCTTCATATAGATTTGCAACCGTAGAAATCTTTTGCATGCGAAAAATGTTTGTAAAAATATTTTTTTCTCATTTACCATCTTATTGCGTTATCCATTAATCATACAATCAAATAAGTTTTTAAAGTATATTTAGTATACTTACGTAAAAACTTACCATGCGTGAGTTGCCTAACTTTCTTTGATTGTACTATATAAATTCTGTTACGTTTAACTTACTTATAATTAGAATTTTTTTAATGAATGCATAAGCTTTTTTTTATTTTTCTGTGTATACAGTGTCGTGAATCTTTTGTTTGAATTTTGTAACCTTTAAATATCGTTTTTCGATTATTTAATACACGAGTTATTTTGGTTTCATTAGTTACGTAAGTTGCGTTTTGTATAGGATTTATTTAAAACATAACCAATATACGACTGTCTTTCCATTACACTGCATATAGTACGTAACAATCCAATCCTGATGGAAAAAACCTTATCGTTGGTTTCTGTCGAATAATCTCAATATGAGGGAAAAATAATTTATTGAACAGTTTTATCTCATATTTTAGTGGTTGTCCTAATGTATCACCTTCAAACTCATATTGACATTAACGCCAAGCATGAAATTTTTTTACGCTTGATTAAAAATTGAAGTAGCAAACAAAAAAAAATTTTAAAAACCAAACGAAGACATTGACCCCAAGAACTTTGGGTTTGAAAGCAAAAGTTCTACCTCTGGATCAACAACTATACAGATCTGCTAGGAGATTTTATGAAATTTGGTGAGGTGCCCCTGCACAAAATTTTGATATGCATGTTGAGAAAAATTAATGTAAAACTTTTTTTTACCGTTTCATTATCGATATTTTCTTAATTAATTGTAGTTTAGACGTGTTTTTCAATAGTTTTGCATCAAAAATCAGTAATATATAGGATACTCATTATTAGGTATTTTGCCGTGCTGCTCGGAAAGTAATAGTTATCGGCACCTATGAGTAAGTTACCCAGTTGCCGCCCGACACCAACGCCGCCTGCCTTATGGGGGGCATAACTAAAATATAAACAGAAAATATTGCGGTCGTGAAAACGGCCGATCTAACCTTCTATGCAAGAAGAGTATATTCTTTATTCTCTGGTTAAATAGTAGTATTAAAAAAATTAACTTGCGGTGCCCGTTTTGCTAAGTGATTGGCTTGAAGTCCAGCTAAAGCTATGGCTTAAAGTATGACTCAAAGTATAGCTCAATGTTTGGCTGAATGTATAATACATGGCTCAATGGCTGGCTGGAAATCTGGCTTAAAGTATGGGTAAAAGTATGGCTCAAAGTCTGCCTCAATATCTGGCTCAATGTCTGGCTGAATGTATGGCTGAATAAATGGCTAAAAGTATGGCTAAATATCTGGCTATATGACTGGCTTATTGTTTGGCCGTACAGACTTAATAATAAAATTGTATGATCTTTCCTTTAAACTTCACCAACAAAGTCGATTTAAAAAATAATTTTATTCATTAACTAGTAAAAAAACATATCATTGAACACGATGCTGGACCTCAGATTTCAAATTTTTTCATAATTTTTTTCCGTACAGATTACGAAAATAGTGAAATTATACGTAATAATATCATAACCATTTTCCGTAGCTAAGATCAATTTTCTTTGCTAGTTTACAAATGGTTTTAGGCATCTTAAAATGTATATAAAAAATGAAAAACAAACTTTAAATCTGGTATCCGAATGATTAGAGTTGGTCACATGATTATGCCTTTATGCATATGGGAAAATCTAACGTACCTAACTTAAACGAGGCCTTACGTACGTATGAGTACTTCTACATAGTTAAAATGCAGCAATAAAATGGTTTTTATTTATGTTAATAACGACTATCTTTTTCCTTGAATAATTAAAGCCTGTATATAACGCCGTTTTCAACCTTTGTCGCACTTAAATTGTCGTATTTTTTGGCCTTCACTCTGCAAACACTGCGTTTGGATATTCCAACTACGGGTATACGTTATAAAACTTGGGAATTTATCAATCTTTTCATCCAATTACAAAGGAGTCTTTCGGTCATCACACTTCAAAAACAAAAAGTGAATGGCACAACATATCATTCGGTTGTTAACCTGTAGTATTCAGAAAATGAATTTGCGGTGCTCTCAATTTGCTAAACGACTAGCTTGAAATCCCACTAAAGCTATGGCTGAAAGTATGGCTCAAATTATAGCTTAATATCTGGCTGAAAGTCTAGCTGAATGTGTGGATAAAAGTACGGTTAAAAGTATGGCTAAAAGAATAGCTCCAAGTATGGCACGATTTCTAGCTGAATGTATGTTCTAAAAGTATGGCTGGAAGTTTGGCTAAATGTATGGCTCAAAGTCTGATTCAATGTCAGACTTAACCCAATTGAAAATGTCTAATAAAAACTGATAAAATTTTTTTTCGTATGTTTCTATTCAGTTTTTGCACTAGAAAAACTGCATAAAAAACAATAACGTTCAAAAGTTAATTTTTCTCATATCTATTTTTTTACTAGCACAAGATTGAACATAAGTAAATTGACCAATTCAATCGTACCATCTGGATGGCATTACCAAAACAGGGGGGTTGAAGTATTTTACATGGAATCTTAAAAAAAGTAAGAAAAAAACTTTGTTTTTAGTAGACATTTTTAATTGGGAATGTACGGCTAAACAATGTATGGTAAAAGTATGGCTACAAGTGTGGCAAGGAAGTTCACTCGTACCCAACTTTTTTACGCATAAGATCAGCTGTGTATGTAACTTGTATGACTCCATATACATATATAACGTGACGTACTAACAGTAGCTGTCAGAATGGATATATTTTATTCAATAATTTATTGCTCACTCCATAAGCCATGTATGAAGATGAGACCATAGCTACATATTCACAGAGTTTTTAGCCATTTAAAAAAAAAATTCAATCAAATCTTGACTTCGGTTATCGGATATTTCAGGTTATGTATCAGAACAGTACTGATTATCATGAGACTGCACGTTGAAAGTTCAAAAATAAAATTGTCAATACCTCATTGTATAAGCTATAAAGGGACTTGAAATTTGAATCAAAGGGTTTCTATACACTAATTCATCTGTTTTTAAAGTATTATTAATATATTGATGTTAATTATCTTAGTGAGTGAACTTCCTCAAAGTATGGCTAAATGTATAGCTGAGAGTATGGTTTAAAGTACGGCTCAATGTATGGCTAAAGGTATGGATCGAAGTCTGACTCAATGTCTGGCTACATGACTGTCAATAATAATGTTAACAGTCAGTGAAGAATTTCTTTGTTAAAAAGTAAGGTCAAATTAAGTATTTGTATAGGAATAATTGTTACGAATCATAACAATGAACCTGATTGAGTACTTTTGTCTGAAATTTATGCTTAAAAAATAATGAAACCACTTTTTTATCAGTTTATTATAACTGTATCATAGTATGAATTAAAATATTTATTAATCAACATTTATTATTATTAAAACATAGCAGCGAAATGATATTTGGCCCAAAAAATAAAAGTATTAAATTTTTATAATTATGAAATCGGCGATTAAAAATGTACGATGAATTTTGTCATAGAAATTCTAGTACGAAGTTAAAGGCTGTCCTGTCTATTGATTTCGTAATATTGATTTTTGACCAAAATTCAAAAATTTTCAGATGAATGTCAAAGATATAATATGCATAAAAAGTTTTGTAACGTGAGCATTTCTGTTTTTTTTAATATAAGAATTTAGAAATACAATATCTTAATATATCAGTTTTTTAATGCTTTCGCTTGTTAAAATTCTAATTTTCAAGATGTATTCTATATATTTGAAAAACTAAATTTCTTAGAGAAAAATACAAAATTATAAGGAATAAACTTTGATAAACAAACATTAAAATTGTTAACGATCAGAAATTTCTTGCCAAACAATGTTTTAAATGTTCACTTGGTTCTCTGAAACATTTTGTATAGATATATTCTCAGGACTTTATTGACATCTTAATTGACCATGAGGAAGCAAAGGTCTTTTGTAGTAAAATCCTAATTCATCAAAACTTTGACCTTGCGATTTTTTGATTGTTATAGACAAAACAAGAACTATTGAAAATTTTTTTCTGTATATAATAAACAGTAAACATAAATTATAACTGGTATTTACCGTAATTTTTGGAATGAAAACTTAATCACTAGATTTCTTACCAGTTATTATTTCTGCTTCTTAATTATATTTAAAAAAAAAATGAAAAAAAAAAAAAAAAAAAAAAAAAAA
Organism: Copidosoma floridanum; assembly: GCF_036245765.1. Taxonomy (NCBI): domain Eukaryota; kingdom Metazoa; phylum Arthropoda; class Insecta; order Hymenoptera; family Encyrtidae; genus Copidosoma; species Copidosoma floridanum. The sequence goes on along the minus strand of NW_028321890.1, from coordinate 2,483,488 downwards.
AAAAAAAAAAAAAAAAACAGCAAACCAGGGGGGATAAAAGGGTCATGGGACCCACGGTAAGAAGGAAGTTCTTTAAACATGACATGAGTATGAAAACACAATTTCTCAGGTAACAAGGGGGTCGCCAGACCCGTAGAAAGAACGAAGCTCTATAAACGTTAGTACTGCATTCATGTAGTTCACTAAACAAAAACTTGAAAAACGAATAAAAAAATAGTTCAGTACTCACGATGGTTGAACTTCGTGAGTACTGTATTTATGCACGACGTTCTCACGAAGTTCAACCATTGTGAGTACTAAACTACTTATTGTTTTTCTTTTTTTTTTTTTTTCATTCGTTTTTCAAGTTTTTGTTTAGTGAACTACATTAATGCAGTACTAACGTTTATAGAGCTTCGTTGTTTCTACGGGTCTGGCGACCCCCTTGTTACCTGAGAAATTGTGTTTTTATACTCATGTCATGTTTAAAGAACTTCGTTCTTACCGTGGGTCCCATGACCCATTTATCCCCCCTGATTTGTTGTTTTTTTTTTTTTGTTTTTTTATTTGTTTTTTTTTTTCTTTATTTCTTGTTTTATTTTTTATTTTTCATTACTTGTTATATTTTTTTTCATATTTCATTTTAATACATTTTTTTTCATTCTTTTGTATGTCCTTTATTTAATTTCTTTCTTATTTTCATATTTAATCTTTTTTTTTCATTCCCTTTTTTTTTTTTTACATATCATTCCTTTTTTTTATACTTAATTTGATTACTTTTTTTTTTCATTCTTTTGTATTTCCTTTATTTTTTTTTTTTTAATTTTTCTATTTATATTTATTCTTTTGTATTTCCTTTATTTCATTTCTTTTTTCATATTTCATTTCATTATTTTTTAATATAACATTTTATTTGTTCAAATTTCATTTAATTTTATTTTTTTTTTTCATATTTCATTTTTTCATATTTCGTTTTTTTTTCTTTCATATTTAATTTCATTACTTTTTTTTATTCACAACAGTAATTATTAGCATTACTGTAATGCCAAAAAAACCTCAGGTTTAATGAAAATCGGTCGGTATTTTATGCATCAAATGCATAAAATACAAATATTTAATGCGTAATAAAGCGCCTTATTATATTTAATCTACATAACCATATTTATGCTAATTAAATTTTTTTTTTTTTTAGATGTATTATTGAAAAAACAAATACATAATTTATCATGAATTAAATGTAGTATCAGTGAATGCATATAAAAATGGAATATTATAGTTACGAACCACACGATAAGTACAAAAAACTGAGTTTCCATAGACGGCAGCGCTCGTAGCAGAGTGGGTAAGGTACAGGACTCATATGCAGGAGGTAGAGAGGTTCAAATCTCTTTAATGGAAAATGTTTTTTTTTTTTTTTTTTTTTTTTTGAATTGTAAAAGAAAAAAATTCAAAGTTAAAGAAAAATTACTGTGGGAAAAGAAAATTAAAATTTGTTAAAAAATTTATTGCTTGGGAGTGTGAGCGAGAATGGTGGGTAAAGGTGTACAGAAAAGTAAGACGGCACGGTTGGTAGATATACATATATAGTGAGGAGAGGGGAAGTGTGTAGAGAACAGTAGGTGAGGGGGACGGGGTAAAGGGAGAAACTTGAGAGGAAGAGATTTCTAATTCAAAAAAAAAAAATCTGTCGGTTTTAAAATTCCAGCCCCCCGAGTAACGCGACATAAAGAACTTTGTTCTAATAACTTTTTTATGCGTTATCTAGTGCCATTGCACAATTCATCAAATGGACTCGAGTTTTTTAGCAATAATATAACAATAGCATCAACTTTAAAATTCAAAAAATGTGGCTGTAATCCCTTATGGATATTATTTACAGTTTCTATAGGAAAATTCATGTTCATATTTTTATGACTGCGATCACTACCTTTACGTTTTGCATGATTTATGCCGTAATAAGTATGTTCTTTTCCTCTAATATAATTCAAAATTTTATTATTTAAAATGTACAAAAGTTTGTTATGAGTTCTTAGAACTACTTTGTTTAGACAGCTATTTATACCATCTCCGTAATATTATTCATAAACATCATGAGTTGTCCATCCCTGTGGAATTTCAAAAGACTTTATTATTTCATTTGCAACGTCTATTAACAATAATAAAAACTTTTAATTCGTACACTCCATATTACTTTTTAACTTTATAATTTTACAGTGTTTTCATAGATATGAATACATTATAGTTTCACTAATCATGAAACTTTCACGCTTATGCTTCATCACCGGAAGTATTTTTCTAAAATCGCTTTCCAAGAGAAATAATTTTTCAGCAAATAGAATATCATTATTACATGAATCTTTAAAAATTTTATCTACTATTTCCAAAGCTTCTTAGGGCTTGTGGAAGCTTCGTCCCAAATAATGACATTTACTTCTCGTAATTTTTTGTATTCTGCTTTGTATTCTAAGAAAGAAGTTTCGATGTTATTGACATCTAATGGTTATCAAAATGTTCTATGACTTGTTATTTCTTTGGGTAATGAAATTAAAGCAATTTCTGTCCAAGCCATAGATATACCCGTTTGTTTTTTTTTTTTTTTTGGAAACAAAGACAAAAAAATTAACGTTTTGCATTAAAGTGTGTTCCCAGAACCTCCTGGACCAGCAATAAAACATATATTTGGATCACTGTTAATATTTATATTGACAATTATTTTTTAATCACTATTTAAATTAGCAAATAGATCCTTAAAAATTATTTTTTTAATCAATAACAGTTTTGTAGTCCTCAATATTTTCAGATTTTACTGTTTCATTTGGTTCTGGTAATCCATAATTTTTACATGATTTTCCTTCGAGTTTTAAGATTTAATTTGATTGTAATAAAGCTAGATATCGGTAGATAAATCGGTAGGGTATAAAATTGGTAGGTTCATTAAGGCTTAAATCCCATCAAAAAAAATATCTCAATTTTTAATGAAAAGTTTTGTCCAGAGTGGGATTTAAATTTAGGCCATCAAGATCTATTAGCAAGTATGCTACCGACTGAGTCATTACGTAGCTATATATTTATGTTACAAACATACAAAGCAAAGTCGCTAAAACCGTTGTAATCGCTAACCACGAAAACTACTGAACCAATTTTGCTGAAATTTTGCATACTGATTTTTGATGATTCCGAGATGATTTTTGCATAGTTTTTTTCTTGGAAAAGTTAATAACAATAGCGATGAATAAGCTCAAAGTTTTGCTAAAAGAAGCTAGCTTTGCGCTTTAGTTCAGTAGGATCCGCTAGGTGGCGTCGAGATAAAATTAAAGCCACTGAAATTAGATATAACGAAGAGTGGTTAAATTAGAATAAAATGCCCCATCGAGTTGTCAAATATCGTAGTCCTTCATTGACAGCGCACCAAGAACAGAGTTGAAAGCCTTGCAGCTGGGCATCCCGGCTACCAATGACACTCTTTTTTCATAGGCAAGCAAAATTAATCGGTTTTTATCCTGGAATCGCCAAGACAACCGAGTGCCACGAAAAAATAGGCGTTCGGAAAGTCAACGTCTCCAGTGTAATACCAGGAGATGTGTCTAGCCAGAGCACAATCTGCTCCAACACTCCAGAGTTTTGTAGCCGTTCAACCATCCAGCCTGGTGCCGTCAGAGAATTTTCTACTTCAAACGCAAGCCAGAAAAGATAGCCCTGAAGAGTACGGGCAGCCACAACGGCCTCCTTTTTAGTGGTCGTCCCAACAGTATACCTACAGAGAAGGTATTCTCCAGGCCAACTTTCCTGACTAACGAATGAGCGATTGGTTATCCGGGAAACGACCCGAAGACGAGATATTCTTCAGTCAATGGCGTAACTCCCCCCATCACGGTCTCCACATACAGACACTCTAAGGGCAAGAGTCAAGCTACGCGTAACCAGCTCTCTATCATCAAGAATAATGATAAGGAATAACTGAAAATTTTACCACAAAGGGATGTTGTAAGTAGTTACGTTTCTTACTTCACCACCAATCTCATCGGTTCTTTTAAGGGCTACCTAAGTTTAAACTACCTTGCCAACAAATACATTTTTACTACCATTTCCGGAAACGATTCGTCAACAAAAAGACTATGTGAAGTTGGCTACTATTAAACTAAGTCAGTCATTCACTGGCAGACGTTAGGAGCAGAGTTGTTTGTCACAAGGCTGGAAACCCCGGTGATCGATAACCCTATGTCACCTTCTTAACTCCAAGCATTCAACCAGAAATTACCCATCCTCTTTCAGATCTAATCCAACGGGAAAGTATCACGAACCAATCCCTCCACCTTAAATAATCAAAACAACTGAGTCTAAAAAAAAAAGGTGCTTTAGACACCAATGTCTTTAATGTTATACCAGAAGACGTTGAGAAAGAGCTCTACAACAAGCTTCATATCTTTAAACATTGTTGTTTTCCTCCGGATCAATGTGGTGCGACAATAATAGGCCAGAGAAGATCATCCTGAGGTATAGAGGCATTCACGTTTGCTGGAAACTTTAATCAAGAAAGAGTTTACTTAAAAAGTGCACTGGTATTTTTCAGGGTCATAGGACGTCGAACTATCTTGCCTGTGGTAAAAAAGCACATGTGAAAATTCACAGAGGTACTTGCCCGAAAAGTCGCACTGTCCGGGAACCAAACCACGGTCTCCCACGTGCCGACCCACAATCAGCCGACTGAGCCACTGCGCGCGCTCTGTCTCTCTCTCTCTCTCTCTCTCTCTCTCTCTCTCTCTCTCTATATATATATATATATATATATATATATACATATATATATATTTTTTTTTTTGCCCCCTTCCATGCAACCGCATAGTCAAGCTCACTGGACTGCAGAGGTACGTCGGGAAGTGATCAGCGTCTCGGTACAAGCTGCTTTTCTCTCCGATGTTATCTAATTTACAATTTTAAATAAATATTATCTAGAGCGTTTTTCTAAAAATTTTTTACTTATCGAAATCAATCAAAAGATGTATTTTATAAAAAATAATTATTCTCTTTTTCTCAGAGCAGAGAGTGTTGTCTAATCTCCAATATCGAAAATTTTACTTTCGTAACAAAATATATTTTTAAATACTCACTAAGAAATAAGTTTAAATACGTTGATTAAATCGAAATAATGATAAAAAATGCGATTGTTACCCAGAAAAAAATATTATGTGAAGTCCTGAAATCATCGGATAATATATTATTATTGGCGGCCCTGATAATAAATGTTTATGCTATATTTTAGCTAAAAATTATATTCATTACGATTATTTAAAAGCAGTATCGCACTCGTTCTTCTTAAAAAAAAAAAAAAAAAAAAAAAAGAACCACATCTCAAATTGAATTATATTGTGGTATGTCTGTAGATAGAGGCTTAGTCATAAAATCAGCTTAATTTTCTGTTGAAGCTATCCATTGTACTTGTACTTTGTCTTGTTGTACATAAAATTTAACTATGTCCCCTGGAAAGGCAGCTATATGACTTTTCATACCAGTAGTTGCCCTTTCTAGGAGTTGTCTCTGAATAGTTCTCAGATCGTCATCAAAGTTTTTTTACTTGTGACTTACATCTAAGTACATTTAACCACTGACTAATTATTGCACCAGATTGATATAGGGTATATAGTTTTTCTTATCATAGTTCTGACAGCTTTGTCTAGAAAAATAAGTTCTTGAAATGCATTGCTTATGGCTAAGTACTTTTCCTGACAGGTGGAAATGGTAACATACAACTGCTTTTAAATTCTTCAATATATACTGTCACTAATTAACTGTATAATGAAACCATCAATCGTTGTAGAGTCTTCTAAGTCTTTGAGGCTAGTGTTATCCATAGCATCTATGTTCGCATATTTAGCTTAGTCCCCTGCAGTACTTTTTCTCTACTGTGCTCTAAGTTTCTCAATTCTTTATTTCTCACTTGTTTTATCACCATAGAAGTTTTCTGAGGTTTACTCTTATTTATGTAAAATTTTTCTAAAATTTTCTTAGTTTACTTTGATTAAGAAGGATATGAATTCTCTGATTTCTGTCTCTGAAACTTTCCATACCCAAGTATTGTTTAGATTTTTCCAAATCTTTCAATTGGTACGTTGTACTTAAATGAGACTTGATCTCATTTAGTTTACTTGTTTATATCGAGCTAGTAGAATGGAATCAACATACAACACCAGCATTGTCATGTGGTTATTTTCTTTGAGGTAAAGAGACAAAGCTCATCAATATTTTTTTCTAGATCAAGTATGCAGGTTTCCTTGGTAAAGCTTTCATTTCATTTTTTTGGACTTATACAAAGACCATAAATTGACTTTTCAAGCAGGCATACCTTTTGGTCTCTGTATTTACCCAGACCACAGCCAATCGCGTCCAGAGTTTCCATAAAAATTTTATTTTTTAAGGTCCCATTAAGGAAGGCAAATTTAACATTCATCCGACAAAAGTCAAAATCGTATGTATTCATGATGGTGGGAGCTGCTTTGATTATCCGGAGCGTGACAAATAGGTTTTACCAAAATAAACTGTATAAAAGAGGATAAGTATGAAAAAATGACGTACGTGTCCTTACACTTCAGCAATTAGATGTACATTTTTACTTATTTTTCTGCTTCCTCTAAAAACCAGTGATGAGTATGATCATTATTGATACGTAGCTTGTGGTAATGTATACATATAACGAATTTTGACATAATGACGATTATTTGCATCATTTACTAGTTAAATACAACTGTGCATTAATTAATCAAAAGTGACTACAAGCGCTTACTGCACTGATCACTACATTTTATCTCAATGTATCTTTATACCGTACTTTAAATTGAATGATATAGGCTCAGATTCTAACCTCTTCATGTTTTAGCCAGCTGCTCTTAAAACAGTTATGAAACCATTTGTGTATTCGTAATGACGCGAGGGAGAAGTTTTAGTTCCAGTTACTACTGCATGATGCTTTTTTCATTGTAGAATGGCGTTAAATTTTCGCGGCCGTTTTCTTTTGAACACGTAAAATGCTGGAGGTTTTAGTTTTAACTATAGCTACTTCATTAACTTTTGTAAGGACTCTTCGGTGCTAGTAGTCGCGTCTCATGACGAATATTCGTACTGAAAAAATAATAATTTTTTAAATTTTCATAATGAAGCTACTTTTAATTGAGTAAGACAGTTTGGTATCAATTTTCCGAGTTTAAAATTTTAGTTTTTTAATTTTAACATCAAGTTTATAAAACAACTAATATTTATGCCTTTTCATAACAATTGCACTTATAGAAGTTCAGAAAAAGTTGTGAGTTAGATTTATTGATCCTTTTATTAACAATACACAGCAAATATATTTAAAATACGCATGCATACATATTGCCATGTATTCGATCCGATCCGACACAGAGATTGTGCCCCCTCTAATCAAAATCAGGCAAGAGTTCTTGCATGTAAACAAACGGCTAAGAGCATATATACCTGCGCATAGCTACTTGTGATTGGCTGACGAAACAGCAGGAGGGGATCGTTGTTCTCTTTCTAGCCTGTCAATGTGCTAAGTAGGCCAATCACAAGCAGCTATGTGCATGTATATATGGTTTAAGCCGTTTGCTTACATACAAGAATTTTTGTCTGATTTTGGCTAGAGAGGGCACAACCTCTGCGTTGGCCCTAAGCGAATACGCTTACATAGACACAAGTGACTGTATATAAACAACATGTGTGCACATACATATACATGTACGTCGATGAATATTTGTTACGAGTACAGACATTGTTCAGTGACAAAATTCATGTATTTGTTACGCATCATATTTGATAAAAAATTCGGGTAGTTGTATATTTTATGTATATTTATGAATTCACAAGAAAAGTTTCATTATACATATAACGAATGACCAATTTTTCAAATTATTTCATAAATAAAGACAAAGTCGAAAATAACCCATCTTTAGACCCAAACATGTTATGGTACCAAACTTCAACGAGTAATTTATACAATTATAATGAATAAAAAAACGTTAAAATTATTTCTATTTAATACTATAGTGTTATACAAGTAAGAAAACTTTAATTGTCTTAAAATATTAAACTAAATTTAGGTTTCTAAAAGAGTTTCATAAATAGGAACATGATTCTGAAACAACACGTACAATATTTTAAAATTATGTACATTTTGGTCTTAGATTTTTTTTATGAACAAAGTAATTAAACAATTATGAACCATATTTAAAAATTTGAATGATAATGGTGAATTTATAGCTCACCAGTAAGATCCAAAATTTCTACCATAAAAGCTAACAATTAGGAGAAAAAATTAAACTTAAATTATAAAAAAAAATTAAAATAGGGACATTTAACTTACTAAACGTCTGCTATACATGTTTCTCTTCAGGCATCTCCTATAAGCTGCCCATTTTATTACGTTTCACTGACACATGTGTGAGGCAGCTTCGCTTCTGACAGGGGTCCCAAGACTCCTCCCGCTGAATTTTATCATTTGTGATTTCTTTTGATCCTTTATCATTTCTTTTCTTCTTTTGATTTTCTTTTTTCAGTTCAATGGATTTTTGTTACCAATCATTTTTTTTTTCAACATTTTTTCTTTTATTCTTCTCCTTAATTCCCATCTTGATCTCAAATTATGCACTTGATCTATAGGTATACAAAAATCATTGTGTGTAGAGTTGTCATATACAGGAGTAGATCACTACTGTTACCACATACATACACACGCATACACACACTCACATAAGTATATAAGAGAAATCTACTAAAAGTTACGTTTCTACTATAAGTAGGTCCCCTGTTTACTGCAGAGACTCCCCTTCTTCTCTCTCTTCCTCTCATTCTCTTTCTCCCTAGCTTAATACACATGCTGCTCTCACTTTTCCTTTCACTGCTTTTTTTGTGCCCTAAATCTCCTCTTTTCTTTCAGTCGCAACGTAGCCTTCATCCAAACATTATATCATTGTAGATACACAAGAAAACATATACAAGCGTCAAAGTTTTTGGAGTAAAGGAAATCTTACAAAGTTAATTGGAATCTACGTCTACAGGTTAGTTAAATACGTAAAAACTTTAGTAAATTTCCATACCGTAACAAAAAATTTTTTAACAGTAGAACTTTGAAGATATAGTTTCGTGTTTTTTTTTATATGAAATTATATTTTTTAAGCCATATAGAAATAAAGCACCATCGTACGCTACCTTAAAATCTATAAGAGGTTAGTCAGTAAAGTATTAGTTAATAAATAAAAGACTATTCAGCTAGTACTTTCTGCTACTTTAGTTTTTATGTAAATTTTTGTATAAAAGAAATTGAATTCGATAACGAAGGTATCAGGAATAGTAACTAGTGGACAGTGGGTACTTGGGTACCTAAGAACGAAGTTATACTTTTATGAAATTATACAGAAAACAATATAACTATGAGTTAATTAGATTGATTGCTGAGAAAATTATATTGCAACTAATTTTAATAGGTCTTTAAGAAGTCAATATTAAAATAGTAAAAATTTTATTACTATTACGTATTCGAGCATTTGCGTGCTTGAAGTACATATACTTATACGTACTACTTATGTTACATGTGATTCACGCATTTGAAGTACTTCTATGTTTGCTATAATAAATGAATTAATACATGTACTAATTGTTGGTCATGTAATGCAGAGCGAAACAAAAATTTTCACGATACTGCCCCGACCGAAGGTAATTACTATTCGTGCATTTAATATGACATCATATATGTACAATCAATTCTTGTTGGAAGCATTGAAACCGACAAATAACAATTTTTTGTAATTTTGGCTTCCGTAAAAGTACAATAATCCACTCTATCTGATGAAGATTAAGAAAAACAATAGATGCATAGCTATTATCGATTGTAAAGTTTTAATTTTTTATTTAATTCGTTTTCTATAATTATTTATTATTTAATATTAAGATTTACCCTTACTTATAACTTATTTTTACTAATCATAAAATTAATAATGAGAATATATGTTTTGGTCACGTCACAATTATTCTTATGATTTATGATAGAGAATAGAAAGTAAATAAACTCATAGGTGGTATATGTAGGATGTAGCTTTGCCTTTGAGATAATATGACTTAGTATTTTTAGAATTGTTAAAATTGTTTGTATACATCCATGAAACATATATTTTTGCACCTTAATAATTTCACCTTAATCAGCTTATCTACGCCTATTGTTTTACACGCAAAAAAATTTTGTGTTGAAAGAGTACACGTTACTTGGGGTAGGAACTTCCAAGTAGGTACCGAACTTATACAGTTCAACTAACCGGGCGCCATCACTGGAAAAATGTTGGGCACGCAGCGCCCCCCTAAGAAGCAGTCGACAAGACGCCGCCACCTGCAATACCACAGCTCGCCCGTTTTGAGCGCACAGCTTGCCAGCTGTGGGCGCGTGGCATGCCCAACACGCCAGGTGGATAACGTGATCGAACGTAGGGCGTGAAACGTCTCCACCAAAGCAGTCGATAACGCGCCGCGACCTGTAATCATGCAGCTTATTCGTTTCAGGCGCACTACAGACAACGTAAACGGGTATCAGCAGACTACAAGCCTTAACTACTATGCAGTAAAATAAATTCATCAAAAATAAAAGTACACAAATGTGTAACACAAATATCTTACATGTTGTATTCACTTAAATATCAGCATATGTATATACATATGTCTGTTTATACATATCAACGTCTCGACTCTGCGTTGTGATAATCAAAGTATATACAACAATAAATGTAGCATGGTATATCTTTAACGTTACTCATACAAACGTATGCATGTATGTAAGGCATGATATACATATATATATATATATATATATATATATATATATATATATATATATATATGTATAAGCATGTATGTAAGGTATCATACATGTATATACATGTATAAACATGGATAAACATGTATATATACGTACATACATGTATGCTGCCTTACATACATGCATACGTTTGTATGAGTAACGTTAAAGATATACCATGCTACATTTATTGTTGTGTATACTTTGATTATCGCAACGCAGAGTCGAGATGTTGATATGTATAAACAGACATATGTAGGTGGTTGCACGCAAATAGTCCAACCAGTTGGGCTCGTACAGTACCCCCTCCACGGACTCATAGAGTTCAACACTGCCTTGAGCTGTATGAATACAACGTTTTGAACTAGATGGCGCCCGGCTATTTGAGCTGTATAAGTTCGGTACCTACTTGGAAGCTCCTACCCCAAGTAACGTGTACTCTTTCAACAAAAAATTTTTTTGCGTGTAGTTGTAGCGTAGAAACACACATACCAATAATATATGTATATATGTACAACTATAGTAGCAGCATGAGGAAAAGAGAGCGTGAGTAGCGTACATACGAAAGAGAAAGAGACGAAGCGATAGGCAGTAAAGTGGCCCGCGCTCCGAGAGAGATGGATGGAGAAGGAGGGAGAGTAAGAGAGGAGATTAAGAAGAGGGCTTGGGTGGCACAGTGGGTGGCAACATTTTTTCGTAAAGCATTTCCCCTTATGCACCTATTCATGGCCCTACATAAAAAGTTTCTCTTCAAAAATTTTTTAAAAATATGAAAAATTGTATGAACAATTATTTATTTATTGTAAAAAAGAAGAAGTAAGCAATTAGTAAGTAAATAGTTATCAATACACAGGAAAGCTGTTCTACTTAAATATACTAATTTCCCAGTTTTCTAAAAAAACATTTGACAAAAAAAATTGTTTTATTAAATCGATTTCTTCTTAATTCAATTGATAGTTAAACCAAATAAACTAATATATAGTAAATAAAAATTTATAGGCTTATTGTAACGAACTACAACATAACATACAGGAATCGAACTTTCTCAAACTGGGACCAGTCGTGGTATAGTGTGAGAGTGTGTAAGGGCCTTAGCTAGTATACAGAATGTCAGAGGTTCAAATCTCTTTGGAAATTTTTCTTTTTCTTTTTTTGGTAGTTGCATTATGTGATGTAGAAGGGACCGGACGTACGTTACAGAAGACGAAGTTAAGAGGGGAGATTCAAGCAAAAACCACTTCTGTCACACTTTTTTTCAAGGCCAAAATCTGAAATTGTTGAGTTACCCTCACGCATAACGTGCCTATAAAAGTATAACTTAAAAAAAATAAAGAATGGAAGCAGAAAAATACGAAAATTAGTAGAAAAAAGGAAAGAGAAAAGCAGCAAAAAGAAAAGTGAGAGCTGCATAGGTATTAAGCTAGGAAGGAAGAGAATGAGAGAAAGAGAGAGAAGAAGGGGAGTCTCTACAGTAAACAGGGGACCTACTTATAGTAGGAACGTATCTTTTAGTAGAATTCTGTTATATACTTATGTGCGTGTGTGTATGCGTGTGTATGAATGTGGTAACAGTAGTGGTCTGAACCTGTATATGACAATTCTATACACAATGATTTTTGTATATCTATGTACAATGGATACCATATATGGGTATGTAGAGTTGCACTACAGGCACTAGGCAGACATTCCACATGTTACTAGAGGTAATTTAAATTTTTGATCGAAAAATTCAAACGCTGATGTTTATTTATAACACTAAAATAAAAGTAACGACATCCTTATTTCTTCTTCTTACCAGAATTTACATGAGTTACATCAAATTTTGCATGTTATAAGGTGTCTGATACAAAAAATGAAAGAATACGCAAATTCATTTTTATGTATTTTAATGGTGGAATGGAATTTTTCAGTGAAATACATAGTATGACAATGAAAATTAAAAATTTTTAATTTGTTATTGAAAATTATCTAACAACTTTAACATATGTAATGCAATTCTTTCTAGGCTTAGAATTTTGCTAGTGATTAAGTAGTTGCATACTTTTTTTTTGTGAAAATTATTTAAGTCTATTGTCAGTTCAATAAATCTAATTTTTGTAAAAGTCAAGAGTCTATTTTTATGTGAATATTAACCACAAAAGGGCTTTATTTTTATGAAATTAAAATTACGGTTCTGTTTCTAAAACATTGTGTAAATAAAACATGTCTTAACACTCACAGGTAACACTTACTTATCTGTTCATTACAGTTAGCGGTGCGACACTCAATAGCAGTGACGGGGAGCAAACATGTGAAACACTGGCAACTTTTTTACGTAGACGATTTCACCTATGTACATGCACCTAAATGTGGTTTTTTTTATTTTATTGCAAAAATAACTTGTTGATGTATCTTGCATAAGATTAGTTTTATGGTATTGCGTGATGCAAAAAATTAGACTAATTCTTCAGACCATTTTCTTCTTAATTTCATATAAATGTGATTTCGCTAAATTTTACATGTGATTTTCAAACATCAATACAAATGTTCTGTTGAAATTTTAGATACATTCAGTCAATACTTTACATTCAGTGTGATAAACGTCCTTTAGTGTCGAATCTCTGATTTTAAGTATACGTAATGAAAAAAGATGAAAAAATACATTGTTTAACACTTTGTTTATCAACAAAATGTAGCTCTAAAATTTTTATGATTTGTTACAGGTCCTACGAAACCAACGATGAGCTAACTAATGTAAGGTCAAAAATAATTTAAAATTTATTAAAAATAATACAAAAATGTTTTTCAATTAATTTAAATTAATTACATTAAATGTGAAAATACGTAATACATTAAAATAAATGGAGATAAAGTAATTAGAATTATCCTTAAAAAGTATTAAAAAATTAAAAAAATGTGAGGGATCAGTGATAAACAGTTTGAGACATCAGATTTTGATTTATACAGCAAAATTTCATACTATGTTAGTTCCAAACTTAATAAATCAACTGATTATCAAGCTTTTATGTTTCATTTCATATCTTAGTAACACCCAATTAACATACAAATAAATTTAAATCTAGTACACTGCTTAATAGCGTATGGTCCTTTTTTATATCATAGATTAAACCTGATACGAAGAAAATTACATTGAATCTTTTGAAACATGCTATTAAAAACGTATACTGATAAAACTTACCTAGAATCGCAATATCGAGCTATGTTACCAACACTGCATGGAGTTTGAATTTTTATAGTCGATTTCGGTCTCTGTCTCTACGACTACCCACTAAAATCACTTCATATACTTTTTGTGGTCAAGAAAATTGCTCACATCATCTTTTAATAATACTTGCTCAATGGCGTTTTAAATAGAAATATTTTGAATGAGTACCAAAGTCTAATTGTTTATGTTACACAAGCTATTTGTAGTTTGGAAAAGGGTGCTGAAGAAATATTTTTTAAAAAATGGGACTAATTTTTGAATAGTTGTTGGAAGTGTTATGTTCAATAATGTCTTTCGTTTTTGGTATTTTTACAGCGTTTGGAGTATCGATGATTTTGTTTTCAGTTGATTTAATTGTGTTATTATCTTGTGAAGACTGTGACTTAGAAGTTTTTTTATTAGTGTTCGTAAAATGTAAAATTATGTATGGATTGTGTGAGGTGTAGAGTTTTTATTTTTGTAAATCTTCGGTTATTCGGTTTTATACTATGTTATTCGTTAAAAGTTTTTGTCTTTCATGGTTGAAGTCAGCAACGGCTTCATTTTGGTGAATGATGGTTATTGTCTAAAAATCATTTATGTTATGTGTTAATAAACTTTTTAAAATATCAAGCATTAACATGTCTTGACAAATACTCATAATCATTTTTGAGACTTTATATAAGATTAGGATGCAACAAACTGAAGAGTTAAAAAGTGTTTATAAAATGTATGGTATTTCATAAGCTTATTTGTCTAATTTTTAAGTAAGTGACACATTGCAGTAAATCTAGTTATTTTTAGTGGTGAAAGTAGGTTCAATTTTGTCAATTCGAATCAGCAGAATATTGAGTGTATCAGCGTTGCAGAAGTCCATTGTTATGTTCAAGGTACTGGTTTTTTAGGATAAGCCCCCAATTGCTACGTCGTGGCTCTGCAACACAACTTTTACGCACGAATACTCAGATTTGGCATGCACCACGTTGTTGGCCAGTATATTTGTGTGAAGCATCATTTAATAAATTTAAATTACAAGAAGTGATTTACCAATACCAGTACGTATGATGGACAATTCAACGTTGACAGATTTTCTGCGATTGCCAGTGATGTAGGTAGAGTAATTCATCAGTTATTTATTTTGTAAAACGAAAAGCTCAGTTAAATAATTAATAGAATTTGATTTATTCAATCCGGAATATGACAAAAAACAACTTAGATATTTTTGATAAATGCTGAACATTATAACTCACTTCAATAAATACTGGATACGAGCTTACTCGTTGGCTGCTTCTCGAGGAAAGAGACAAAATCTGCAGGACATGTTAAACCCTTAATTAGATTAATTATTGAAGACAGGACTAGGTATGTTAGAGAGTGGAGGTAAAGTTGAGTTACATACTCCTGTAAAAAGGTGCAGCTTGCTGGCCTAGGTCAGATATGTTGAATTTGGTGGGTGCTGACTTCGAAGAGAGGATATTGTTGGTGAGCAGGCAGCTGACTGACTGAGCGTTGGTATTGATCCGTGGATGCGGCTACTAGGCAAGGGATGCCATGTGATAGTTGTTACCAATACTGGATGAATGTCACAAAATGTGACAATATTTTATAGGATATTTTGCACAATATTGCCCAGAAATTTTGTTACACGTAAATCTATTTTCACCTAGATATAAGTTTGGTTTCATGGGACGCATGGTATCCCCACATAAATTTTCTACTGGTTTAGTTGTTCTGATTCCGATTTTTGGTAATGGTAATTTGCCCATTTCAACTAGTTTACGTATTTCACAATCATATTTCTTTTGATTTTTGTAACTTTTAGATAACTTCAGACGGATGCCTATGTTTAATATGCCACAATAAGCCATTATCTACTTTTTCCTGAAAATTCAAAATCCTATCTAAATTGATATTAGTAAACAGTAAAGTAAAAGTGTATTTTACGTGTAAAAATTGTCAGAAGAAGTTGTGATGTAAGGAAAAGGGAGAGCATGGGGTAATTATTAAGCATTACAAGCATTCGTGCCAAAGTAATTAAGTACCTTGAGAGTCTAGACTTGCCTGATTAAAGTTGAAGCAGTGACAGTAGCCTAATGACAAGCATGCTTTATACCACGACCCTAACCCAAGTATCATTAGTAAAACATCGAATTGTATAAGTACCTCAGATGACATACTCAAACTTGCAAAACTTGCACGAGTAATCAAAAAATATGAATGATGACTGAAAAAGATGGAAGTAAAAGTCCACATTTTCGAAATCGACAAAATCAAAAGGAAAAAACTCTCATAGGCAAAATAGATACAACCACAAAAATTCAAATAAAAATAACAACAGTGCATGTAAAAATAACAACAGTTAATAAAGAACTATTAAATAAATATAAAACATTCAAGGAAGTGCCCAATACGCAACGCTACTACCCGGATGCACGATTAAATGACGATACCAACAACCTACTCCTTCAGAAATTAAAATGTTTAATAAAGAATCATGTGCAAAAAAAAATTTCAAAAGCATTGTTGCGGAACATATGGATATCCAAGAAAGATGAATTTGATGTTGATCATCCAACCTTACGAAAAATCTTCAAAGATCAAGAAGCCCATGTTATGTCAACAACACTAGAAATATATCATGTTAAATTGGGCTACATCACAAAAAAAATTTTATAAATTGTTATAATAATGTGAATCACATGTTCATGTAGCAAAGATAATTACTTGTTACCGCAAAACAAACAACTAAAAAGAATCACATATATGAGCCTATAAGTTTGACGATACGTACGTTTCACATATATTGCTTGTTACACCAGTGATAAAGTCATACAAAAACTTGTAATATCTAATTTATCTACAAGCGGGAAAATAATTTTCTAATCATACCTTAACACATATGGATATACAAGCTATGGTTGAAATGGCTCGAACCAAGTATAACATCTATCACTAAAGTGTGTGAGAGTGCACGACTCGCTTAAGTGCTGGAGAATCTGTCTAGAATACAGGAAGTTGTGTGTTTGATCCACACCCATAAAAAGATTTTTTTCATTCTTGTGAATAGTTTGAAATTTCTTCAAACTCATATCTTTCGATTTTTCAAGACCCAATTAAAAATTATTTGCCATCGTAAAAGAACATGCATGGACTACATGGACTAAAAGTGCTTGAAACAGTACCTCCATCTATATATATGAGCCTATAAATTTGATGATACATACGTATCACAAATATTGCTAGTTACACTAGTGATGAAGTCACACAAAAACTTTTAACAAAGATTCACGCCAAGGAGAAATATTATTTTTTATGTAAGACAGACGTCACTGAAAAATCATTCTAAGTAGCCAAACTCTGAGTTAAAGAGGTCATATATTTATACAAGTAGGGCTCTGCTCCCCTGCGCACTATGTGTGCTAACCCTCTAATATGAGATACGTATCAATTGTATGTAAATAGTAAATTTGTTTAAATTTCATTAACTGTTACTATACCTATAAACTTGAGCTATTTATGTGTAATTCTACGTGTAAAGTAAAGTTGATGATTTCCAAAGTTGTCTAAGGTTGAAAAATCTAAGTTGTGATTTTCTTTGTTTGAAGCGTCTAATAACTAAAAAATAAATTGTTTTCGTAAACTGTAAAAGTTGTTAGGATTAAAAGAAAAAATATTCTATTTTGAAACATTTTGAAATGTCAAAAACAGTAGTATACAACTTAGTCAACATTTGCGAGGCAGTGTACGCATATCTACCCACAGCGTCTGCTGTGATACTCAACAACTAAGCTTGGTTACTCCTGGACACACCAATTAACGTTTCCGAGGCAGCGTACGCACAAATGCCATCGCGGCCTACGCTGACTAAATCCGGTTACTTTGGATGCGTCAGTCAACGTTCCCAAGGTAGCACACTAATATCTACCCGCAGTGCCCCATGTAATATCCAGCTACTACACTTGGACACTCCTGGGGACATATCAGGTAACATCCTCTAGGCAGCGCACTGATATGTACCCACAGCGCCACCTATGTTGTGCAACTACTAAAGTTAGATACTCTTGAATACATTAGTTGACGTCCGCTAGGCAGCGCACTGATAAGTACCCGCTGCATCCCTTGTGTTGCCCAGCTACTAAAGTCTAATACTCTTGGATATGTTAGTCAACATTCTCCAGGCAGTGCACTGATACGTATCCACAGTGCCTCTTGTCTTACCTGTTAACTACACTTGGACGCTGCTGGGCACGCCTGTCAACATCTCTGAGACAGCGCACTCATATAAGCCCGCATACCCTTTGTGCTGCCTAACTACTAAAATCTTGAACACACCAGTCGACGTCCCCGAGGTAGCACACTCATATTGGCCCGCAGCACTCCTTGTGTTGCCCAACTACAAAACACCTGGATACGCCAGTTGACGTTCCCGAGGAAGTGCACTTATATTTTCTATATGACGCATCGTTCAATAACATTAGAACTTACAGTGAATGTAAAAAGAATTTTAAGTTCATGGGTTGAATAGAATAGTTTTTCAATTTGTTGTGAATAATTACATACAGGATTGTACTCATGTAGTATAGTAACATAAGTACAAGTAATTTACATAAACACGTAAAAATGGAGCAGATTTCCCATTTCATTGAAAGGGAGGACAAAGATGTGAAGGAAACCGAAAAAACTTCATCCATTCATTTATATACAACTAGCGGTCCCCCGTCTCGGCTTCGCCCAAGACTCACTAAATGGAGTACTGTAGAGTGTTGACATGTCATGTGAAGCGGTTTCAGTTGAAAATTTTACATCCATTTCTGACACTTCTCAGAATAAAAATCTTTTTATTGAAAATATATTTGTTCAGAATCCATACAGTTCATTTGGTCAAGTAAGAAGCTGTAAGAAGTGAAAAAAATATAATTATGCTGAAAAGTACCGTGCATTTCTTATGCCATAAAATAATCGTTGGTCCTAAAAGGCCGTTGGTTTTCAGTTTCTTCTGTATAATATATCAACAGGGCTAATTTTTAAAGCTGTAAGGATTTAAAACTCACAAAAAATAATTTTTATTAAAAAAAATTTTTTTCCGACCTTGGGCGTTTTTGAGGGTCGGGTGTGCCCTCGGTAGAAAAAATAGGATTCGCCACAAAAGCACCATCACTCTGCAGCTACGTTACGTCTCTCAGGCCGCAAAATAACCCCAGAGACAATAGTACTTATCCAACGAAAATTACTATTCTTGACGCCTAAAGTTGTATTCATTAGATGCGTTTGAAGTTTTCCTTCCAATTCGACTTCTTGCAACTTTTAGCGTGGTTAATATTCTTGTGAGCCTTAAAAGCTTTTTTTTTCAACTGTATTAAGTTTTAATATGTTTGTTGGTAAGGTAGTTTGACATCCGATAATCCTGAAAAGGACCAGTGAGCTTCTTAAGTAAACTCTTTCTTGATTGAAGTTTCCAGCAAACGTGATTGCCTCTATACCTCAGGATGATATTCTCTGGCCTGTTATTGTAGCACCACACCAATCGGGAAGAAAACTACAACGTTTAAAGCTTGGGAGCTTGTAGAGTTCTTTCTCAACGTCTTATGGTATAACGTCAAAGACTTTGGTGTCTAAGGCACCTTTTTTTTGCAGACTCAGTTGTTTTGGTGATCTAAAGTGGAGAGATTTTCGTGATGCTTGCCCGTTGAAGACTAACCCATTAGCTCAGGTTTACTTTTCCTTCATAGCTGTTAGGCTCTCCCAGTGAAGACATTAGAGAGGATTGGTGATTCCTGATTGAATGCCTAGAGTCAAGAGGGTAATATAGGGTCATCGGTCACCGGGGTTCCCAGCCTTGCGACGAACAACTCTGCTTATGACGTCAATCAGTGAATGACTGATTTGGTTCAATAGTGGCCAGGCTTACAGTCTTTTAGTTGATGAATCGTTTTTAGAAGTGGTAGTAAAAATGTATTTGTTGGTGAAATGGTTTAAGCCAAGGGACCCTTAAAAGAACTGATGAGATCGATGGTTAAGTAGGGAATGTTAATAGTTAAAGTGGTTGAAAACGTAAATACTTATAATGACCCTGAAAGGGCCAGTGGTGACATTTCCTTATTATTATTCTTCATGATGGAGAGCCAGCTGCGGATAGCTTGACTCTTATCCTTGGAGTCCCACTGGAGGGAGGTACACCGCTGTTTAGAGAATATTTCGTCTTCAGGTCGTTCCCCGTATTAGTGGTCTTAAGCGACAAGTAGGACTACCCTGATGGTTAGAAGTTGAACCAATTCTACTACTAAGTATGTAGTTCCAACGGTATTGGTGGCAAACAGTAGTAAACAAAACCACCAAATTTTTCCGTCTTAATATGAATAAGCAAAAGCCCCAGCGCTTTCCTTGTAGTATGCCTGGCTGTGATAATACTTTAAGCGTAAACGAAATTATTATTGTTCATACTGTACCAAATACTGATAGTATATTCGAAGATAATTAGATCAAGGCGTATAACATAACCAAAAAAGTCCCTGCTTTAACATTGGTTGGCAGAGAAAAATTTCAGGAAAGACTACCACTTTTGAAGTAATTTGATTATAATGTATGATACTTTTTATGTAAAAATTAATGTCCTTCAGGGTCAGATATTGTTCACATTTTATAACCTATATACCTTGAAAATGTACTAAGGCACCTACAACATGCTTACAGCTTCCTCCAGAACTAGGTAGGTAAGAACAGCTACAATAATATAATTATTTAATTCTTTCTTAGAGCTTATAGGACTTATTTTAATCTCTAGCTCATATAGTCTTTAAAACCAGTTATTCGATTTTAAACATTAACAGATCACATTTTTTTACGATGTTTTTAATTTTATGGTGCAATAAAAAATGTTTTGCATTTGGTACATTTTGTCCTTCAACGTATGGATTCTTCACCTACATAATTGAATAAATTTGATTAACTTGTTAGATACTTAATTCATGTTTTGACTCTATTCGCGCATCTACGGTTTGATCTATACATTAAGTAGTAGAATTGGTTCAGCTTCCAACCATCAGGGCGGCGCGCTATGGGTCAAACTGGTTATTTTCGTTTGAAACCTAATATCTTGAGAAGAAAGAAAGATAAATCAAATATTCTTTTTGGAGCTTCAAGCTAAGATAATAAGCAATAGAAGAAAACTATAGGTATTGTTACATCATTGAAACCTAACCTCAAAATTAATGAGAAAACTCAAAAAACAGTATTTGTAGTCGAAACATCAGTCAAATCACTTTATAACAACACTGTCACTCCTATTCTTTAAACAATTCTACTTATTATCACTATAATTTGAGTCTTATACCTCCAATATAACCTCAAAATTCGTGATTACAGGTCACAGTGTCAGGAGCTTAATATTATAGTAAGAATAAGGAAAACTTCAAAAATTCTATTTAGAGCTTAAAAAGAAAGTAATAGAGAATAGAGAAATAGTAAAATAGTATTATATTTTTAAATCCTAACCTATGAATTTATTGAAAAACCAAAAAAAAAAAAATTCTGACCCAAAAAATTTTTAAATATGTCTTAATCTTCATTTTATAACATCATTATTTTAAATAATTGTAACTACTATCACTAAAATTTAATTCTTGTTCTTTTAACATAACTTTTATATTAGAAAGTACAGGCTTGTAGGATCAGAACTCTGATGTTTTGGGAAAGAAAAGGATTTTTTGAGCTTCAAGATAAGATGATAAAGAATGAAGGAAAAATATTCAGAATCTGAGATCGTTTAGTACTAACCGTCAAAAAAAGTAAAATAAAGTTTTTGCTAAGAAATTTTTTAAATGTCATGATTGAATCTTTTTGGTTTATTTGCCAAACATTGACAGCTATTACCAGGTTTTTTAGTACAATATTTACTGAGGTTACACTAATGTGCGTATTACAAATTTCAGAATCAGTTGAAATACGCACCAAGCACATACAAAATCAAACGGAGGAAACGTTCAAAGTGAGACCAAATTAAGTTATTCAGGGAAAAGGAATTTCTAATACTGGTAATTCTGCTCGGAAATGTCTTCAGAAACCTGTAAAGTTTGCAAGGGTCTTAGGAATTGATGAAAATTTGGTTATCAATCTCGCAGCTATTTTGAAAGCTTACAGATCCAGATTACAGTTTTAAATAGACAAACTTGAGCAATTTAGTGAAGAAACATACAAGATCCATCATCAAAACTATCCATGAGTATGTATGAATCCTGCAATGCACAAGCTTTTAAAGCACGGTTGACCTGCTATTGTACGACAATTACCCATGCCTATCGCTTGCAATTTTGAAGATGCTCTAGTAAGCATGCACAAAAGTCACAGAGAAACGGTTAGAGACCATTCAAGAAGAAAGAAGCGTAAAAAAGTTATCCTAGATACTTTTAATAAAGCAGTATATATGTCAGATCCAGTACTATCACTTGTCTATTTAGATAGAAGAATGGTGATGCACAAAAAAAGAGAAATTGCTCCAGAAATTAAACGCTTTTTTAAGCCTGGGATAGAAAAGAGCATTAGTTTTTTTAATTCATGTGTGATTTAACCATTAAAATAACAGTATTTACTTTCAGAGAGTTGACAAAAACTGAAATTGGTGGTAGTGATGAAGAATAGAGACAAAATATATTTTTAGAGAAAATCAACACTTTTTCATTAATTTGTCGAACAAGAGTCATCTGCGTTTACGTTGGTGTACCCATAAAATTTTTATATTGCCTTTCAAACATTTTTATTAAATTTTGGAGTTGAGCACACTTACTATGAGCTATTTCATTTTGTAATTTCAGAAAAATCAGTTACTTGCAATGAACATTATGTAAATATGAATATCTCTACATAAACTTATTACTTATTGCACAAAAAAGTCATAGGCAATCACAACACAGCTTACTGAGTATCTATTTGTTGTATAACATAAGTAAAACAAACCAAGTTGGACCATAGACTACCAAAAAAGCCTATTTGATTCATTATGAGTTTTCATTAAAAACTTAGACAATTTATTTTTGTTATTATTATTTGTGTTCCTTCTTTTATCTGCCTTATTTCAATATCTTGTTTGAATAATAATAAAAATGATTCGTAAGAAAATTTAGTTTTCCTTCTACGTTTTACATCCAGTCCGAGAGATAGATATACAAACTGAATTTTCAACACAGTTTTCCTCGACTCTCCATCATCTTAGCTTAAAGCATTTTACGTGTTTTGGAATTATTTCTTTTTCTTCTTAAGATATCAGGTTTCTGAAACTTCAAACCCGAAATCTTATAATATAAGGTAACTCTAGGAGAATTTAATTAAACATTCCGTGGTAACAGCTATTAATGTTTGGCAAACAAACCAAAAAGATTCAATCAAGTCATTTAAAAAATTTCTTAGCTAAAATGTTATTTTAATTTTTTTGACGGTTAGTACTTAATAATCTCAGATTTGAAATACTTTTCCACCATTCTCTATCATCTTATCTTGGAGCTCAAAAAATCCTTTTCCTTCCCAAAACATCAGAGTTCTGATCCTACAAGCCTGTACTTTCTAATATAAAAGTTATGTTAAAAGAACAAGGATTAAATTTTTTTTATCATAGTTACGATTATTCAAAATAATGATGCTGTAAAGTTGAGATTAAGTCATTTTTAAAAAATTTTTGGGTCAGAATTTTTTTTTTTTTTTTTTGGTTTTTTCATCAATTCAGAGGTTAGGATTTAACAATATAATATTTTTCATACTATTTCTCTTTTACTTTATTTTTAAGCTCAAAACAGAATTTTCGAAGTTTTTCTTATTCTTACTATAATATTAAGCTTCTTACACTGAGACCTGTAATCTCGAATTTTGAGGTTATGTTGGAGGTATAAGACTCAAATTCTAGAGATAAAAAATAGAATTGTTTAAAGAATAAGAGTGACAGTGTAATTGTAAAGTGATTTGACTTATGTTTCGGCTAAAAATACTGTTTTTCGAGTTTTCTCATTAATTTTGAGGTTCAGTTTCAACGACGTAACAATCCCTATAGTTTTCCTCTATTGCTTATTATAATACTTTCTCTGAAGGTATGCCGTTGGGATGACCACTAAGAGGGAGGCCTTTGTGGCTGCCCGTACTTTTCAGTGCTGTTTTCCCTGGCTTGCATTTAAAGTAGAAATTCTCTGACGGCACCAGGCTGGATGGTTGAACGGCTACAAAACTCTGGAGTGTTGGAGCAGATTGTGCTCGAGCTAGACACATCTCCTGGTGTTTCCCTGGAGACGTTGACTTTCCGAACGCCTATTTTTTCGTGGCACTCGGTTGTCTTGGCAATCCAGGATGAAAACCGATTTATTTCGCTTACCCATGAAAGAAGAGTGTCATCGGTAGCCAGAATGCCCAGCTGCACGACTAACAACTTTGTTTTAGGTGTACTGTTGATGAACAACTACGATAATCGACAACTCGATGAGGCATATTATAACCACTCTTTACTATCTTTGATTTTCGGTGGCTTTAATTTTACACTAACGCCACCTAGCAGATCTTACTGAACTAAAGCGTAAAGCTAATTTATTTTAGAAAAACTTTGAGCTTATTCATCGCTATTGTTATTAACTTTAAAAAAGAAAAAAAAACTATTCAAAAACTATCTCGGAGAATCATCAAGAATCAGTGCACAAAATTTTAGCAAAATCGGTTCAGTAGTTTTCGCGGTTAGCGATTACAATGGTTTTAGTGACTTTGCTTTATGTATTAGTAAGATATAAAGTTATATATACATGTATATGTATATATTAGAGGCCCCCATCTCGGCTTTGCCAGAGACTCTTTGAACGGAATATCGTAGTAAGTTAACACATAATGTGAAACATTTTCAGATAAAAATTTTACATTTGTTCCTACCACTTTTTGGAACAAAAAACTTCTTAAAAAAAATATTTTTGTACGGAATTCATGCAGTTTATTTAATCAAATAAAAAGCTGTAAAAAGTGAAAAAATATAATAATACTGAAAAGTACTGACCGTTTCTTACTTTGTTCAATGATTGTTGATAAAAAAAGCTGTTCATTCGCATTATCTCGAGTTATAATACATGAAAAGGCTGTTTGTTAAAACTGTAAAGATTTAAAACTGACAAAAAAAAATTATTCAAAAATTGTTTTTTTCAATTTCACAATTTTCCAGAGCAACAGTCCTGGAGCTAAACCTCTTAATTTCTAATTGCCACAAGAAATATAATTACATATCATTTTACCTTTCTCAAAATCTAAAAAATTTGGAATATTGAAATGATAACTGTCAGGATTAAAATAGAAAGCTGATCTCTCGATTAATATATTCTTTATTTGTCGACTTCAACGCTACTGTTTCAATCTCGATAAATGTTTTTGTTGAGTATATTGTACATTTATGCCCACGTTTATACATGTATGAGTATGAGAGATGGACTATAGGTGCCATCTCTGGCGGATTACAGTTATATGATATTTGCGGACGCTTGGCTCTTGAACGCGCGCAAGAAAGGTCTCGTCTATCTGTCAAAGCATGCTGTCATGCATACAAGCAGCCGTTTCTCGTTGGCTGTAACGAGTATTGTTCTTATAAATATATTCTTCCTCTGTCAAATCTTTTTAACTATTACTTAGTGTCTTTGCTCATGTCCTGATCCTCGGAATAAATCCCTCAATATATATCAACAGTTTTGCATCATTTTCTTGGCACCTAAAATGATATACATTTAAAGCAGTGAAAGTTTTCCTTCTAATTCGTCCTCTTGTGACTATAGGCACAGTTAAGGCTTTTGTGAGCCTTATAAACTGTTTTTCGTCAACTTTCTTAAGTTATAACATAATTGTTGGCTAAGCAGTTTGAAGTTCAATGGCTCTAAAAAGGATCGGTCAGCTAAACATTTTTTTTAACTGAAGTTTCCAGCAATCAGCCAGTATACCTCAGGTTGATCTTCTCAGACCTGCTGTTGTAGCTCCAGACTGATCGGGAGGGAAACTACTAAGTCTGAACCATTGGAGCTAGTTGTAGAGCTCTTTTCCAACATCTTCTGGTGTTACTCTCAAGACGTTGATGTCTACATTACCTTTTTTGTAGAACTCAGTCGTTTTGGTGGTCTAAGATAAGGAGATTAGTTTGTGATGCTTGCCTGTTGGAGATGGTCCCGTTTGCTAAACTTTATTTTTCGTTTATAGCTTCTCTGTTAGGTTCACCCAACGTAGATCTCGGAGAGGATTGGGGATTTTTTGTTGAATGCCTAGGCCGCGGTTACATGGCTGTGGAAGTAGCCAACGGAACGTCACTGCGTCAGAGAAAAAGGTTCCCGTACCATCGGTTTAGCAAGTGACGCTTCTGTTTCCATTAGACAGAAAGTGCATTGTACACATGGACGCGGAACAGTACGTTGCGTCAGAGTAGCAGCCAATGGTCATGAAGAGTTTAAGTGGGAATAGATTGATATTGTGTATTTAAAAAAAATTATTATCGGATGACTGTCATTTTTTGAAATTTTCTGACAGCTAACCCTGCTATAAGTACAATCACTCGTGAAAGTATCAAAAAAGTATGATAATTATTACGTTAAATTAATATTTTGTTGATTTCCGTCGATACGTTACGTCGAGTTCCACATCCATGTGCACGATGCACTTTTTGTCTCACGGAAACAGAAGCGTCACTTGGTTTTTCTGATGCAGTGACGTTCTGTTGGCTACTTCCACAGCCATGTAACCCCGGCCTTATAGTCGATAAGGGAAATGCAGCAAAAAACTTCACTTGTGACGTCTACCAGTAAATGTCTGACTTGGTTTAATTGTGGCTGGCTTTATATAATCTTTTAGTAGATGAATTGTTTCCAGAAACAGTTGTAAAAATGTATTTGTTGGCAAAGCAGTTTGACGTGGCCCTAAAAAGAAGCGATAAGATTAATGGTTTGTTAGAAAACGTAAATATTTATGATGACAGTGGTCATACTTCCAGTCATCCCTCATTATTATTTTCGATGATGGAGAGCCGGCTGCGGGTAGCTTGACTCTTACCCTTGGAGTCTCTGCGTATGGAGATCGTGCTAAAGGGAGGTACGCTGCTTGTAGAAGAATATCTCGTCAGTGGCTATGCTTTTTTTTTTACACGGAGCAGCACAAGTCGTAGGCCAACACGTATACTAATGGATTGGCACAAGTATTCTGCTACTTTAGAATAGTACAGCTCTCTGTGTAATAAAGAGTATATACGTGTGTTGAATTTCTATGCCCGTACTTAGATGAGTCTGCATTATTATTTAATAAATAATAAAAGTGCGCTTTCAATCAGAAATTTCCAGGTGCTTACTTGTGACCTAATTTATTAAGAAATAAGAGTTTTGTGTGGGTTTGTGTTTGTGATTACGTACACTAATAGTGATATCTCTCGAATCCTCTATTGGATATTTATTAAATATGGCTTATTTTTTTTATTTGAAATCCTTATTACCATCAAGTAAAAAAAAAGTTTCAGCCTCTACATTTTTTCAAATTTCAATTTTTCCAGTTTTAAAAAGTCAATTTTTTCTAAAAAAAATGAAGTTTTTGTTATTTATCATTGTTTAGTTGTAAATAAACTAGGAGTAAAATAATGGTAGTATACTACAAGTAACAAAATATATAAAGTTGAAAAATTATTTACACAGTATTGTATTTTAATAAAAAAAATATAAAAACAAAAAAACATGTATAAAAGAAAGATATTTTCATATACATGAAAGAAAAATGTTTAGTATATGTGGCTTTATTTTTATATATTTTTACAGTCAATTATGCTTTAGGATTCTATCAACAAATTCTGGTTGTACATATTTTCTATTAAGTCGTACTTGGACAAGAATAAAAAGAATTTTGTGTGGGTGCACGTGGGTATATAAGCATTTCCGTGTATGAATAATTATATTCTAGGATAATCTTCTGCGAATTTTATCTGATACAGCTTATTTTTCTTATTTTAACTATCACTGCTAAAATATTTAGTTTTTGTTAAACTTTTTGATTTTATTTCGATTTTATAGATTTCTGAAAATCGATTATTTTTAAAGTTCATTCTTTTTTATTCATCGATATTGAAAAATGTTTTTATATAGGTGCTGACGAATATTTATAGCAGTTGAGCAGTTACTATCTTGCGAAGAAATTGTATTTTAACCGTCCCTGAGTGGGTAAGGTTACTAACCCATCATACTGGCAACATTGTTGTCGCACTTTTGAGATCTTAGCTGTACCAAATAGGAAATCAGTGCTCTCAAATTATGAAGGTCATGGTACTCCATAGTACGGTGTAGTAGTCATTCCATACAGCGCTGCAGTAGTGCTAACGTTCTCTCAGTGTGGGTATGCTGTTAGAATAAACTCCTGATGAGGAGGCTGATTAAATTTCGTCCAATGTGACTACCTGAACTCCTCAGCGTGATTTTCCCTAGCTAGCTGTTGTAGCAAAATCTGCTCTGGTAGCACCAGCTCGGTTGAAAGAATAGCCATAAAGAAAGAAAGTCCAAATCGTAAGAGCAGATTGTGCCCTGGCTAGACGTCCCCTGTTATGATGCCAAAAATGTTGGCGTTCAGAACGCCTTTCATTCGTGGCACTTGCTAACCTTAGTGTTTTGGGATGGAATCTGAAGTAAGTCGCTTGTCCATTCGAGAAGAGTATCGTTGGTAGCTGGGATATCCATCTACACAACTTACAACTCTTTTCTTGATGCACTTCTGATGGATAACTATGGTATTCAATAACTTGTTCGGAAATTTGTAAGACCCACTTACTTCTATCGCAGGTAGCTTCGATTTTACTTCCATGCCACCAAGCGAATCCTACTGAACTAAAGTAAAAAGCTAGCAGATTTTCGCAAAACTTTAAGCTTATTTATTGGTATTCTTATAAATTTTTTTTAAATTAAAAACTGTACGAAAACTATCAAGGAAGTGTTAAAAATCACTATGTAAAATCTTAGCTCCTCCCCAATTCATGATCTCCAACCGCTTTCACCAGCCCCTACCGCTTCCACCAGCCTCTACACGGTTTTTGTAGAATCTTACCAACCTGCACGGACTGTGATACCTACCGTTACATATACATGTATGCATATTGTTTTGTTTACAATTCATTTTTCAAGTAAACTACAATGAGACATAAACTGTAAGAATTAACTAAAATATACATGTATATATGTGAGAGGACATTATTTGCTGGTTAAGTACATATTCATAACATAGTAAATTTGTGCAGACGTCGTTTTGAGTTATATTGACCTTACTTTGACTTATATTTTTTTATATCAAGATATCTTACCTTCCTGCTCCGACCTCACACATACTTGAATATTTACTTTCAATTAAATATTTTCATTATTTTTCCGCATTGACCAGGATGCCGATATATGAACTGTATGCAAACAAATAAGTAATAACTCATTTATTTGTATTACTAAGAGTAAAATCATCAGTATACTTACCTTAATCCGATTTTAATTTATATGTAAGTATGAAATTCTTAATGCTCTAAACTTTTATGTGATAATATTGGTGATGAACGGAGTAAAAAAATTTTTGTTTTTTATTTTTCTTTGTATAATAATAATAATACAGACATAAATTTGAATAACACTTAATTATTTAATAAAATAAGTTATTGTACTGTCCTACTTAGAAGGCTTATTATTATGAGCTAACTTACAGAATCAAACAAATAATTTGATGAATATTTATTATGCTTTTAGATGTGTGAATGTTCATGAGAAAGTTTTATTATTATTTATATTTTAAATAGAATGTAATGGAATTAAGGACGTTCGGTAGAGATAGAATTGTCCAGTGAATTTTTTTGAAAATTTGACCAGACGTTCTTATTGTTTTTGCAATAAATCTGTCAAAATTTTTAAGAGGTTCGTCTGTTTTGTTTTTGAGATATTAAATTTCAAAGCTCAGTCATTTTAACACGGTCGCTTATCGGAAAACTGATTAAAACTCAGTTTCAGTTTATTATTGTAGATATTTACGTATTTTCGTGTAAAATACAAGCTTATATATGTGTATGAGCGTATGTACATTACGCCCTTCCCATAAGAAAATAACAATATATTTTAATAACACTTTATTCATTTATCTTATGAAGTTTCAAATTTATGATTATTTCTGTTCCTTTCTTATTCGTCGTAGTTTGGAGGTTTTACTGTTTGGCTTTGGGCATTTTTACGAATGAAATCTACAAATATAAATACAATGGTCACAAGTCTTTTTAATTACTTATTTATTCATTTTCATTCCATTTTTATAACGAATCAAAGTCAAATACTTACTGCTTTATCACAAAAACATTGAACATACACGTGTAAAACTGTCTGTTGTAACCGACGCAGCAGACAAGCAGACAGTACAAAGTGCAGACTGCAGCACTTCATGCACGTACATGAACACTCACACATTTAAAACCCGTACGACGTTGTCAAATCTTCACTCATCGCTGTTTTCCCCTTGCCCCGCAAATGTTTCCCCCCGATATCTCTACCGAACGTCCTTAAAATAGTCTACTCTTTTGAAGTTAAAAAAATTAAGAAGATGTACATAATGCATTGGATTTTTTTCGAAACCTGTTCGCTAACCCCCGTCGAAATTTCAGCAACAAGCAACAAACGGGTACCTTACAGCTAACATCACACTGCCATAAAAATTAAACTTAATGAAAAAATTTTTTTTGTTCATACTTTGAACAAAATTTAATGTTCTCTGAACAATTTTTCTGTTTATTATATAGTAACGATAGTCAATTTCTTTATCTTAACAAAATTTTATTATAAAAGGCATTACATGACAGCATAGAAAGATAAGTTTAAAAAATTCGTTCATTTCACTTACATTATTTACCTTAACTGACATTACGCTAGTAACATTATGTGTTATTTCTTATATTCTCGTTACCGAATACTTGGTACAGAGTTAAGTTGCTTTTGTATAGTTTTGAATAGAATATTTACCAAAATGATGAAAACAGAGTTACCTACATCTTTGATTTTTTACTGTTCTTATTATTACTTATATAAGGAGCATTAAGCAACAAACATTTCCGTAACCTTTTTCCTTACATGTACGTAAATTATTGAAAAATGAATCGAATACATGAATAGGTAATAAATGTAACTTTTAATATTGATTTGTTGTGAATATATAAGTCAATATTTTTCTACTATCAAAGTTAAAGTCCTTAACATACTATAATTTGGAGGAGTACAAAGATTACAAATTCTCAAATAAATGTTTGATTGAGGACTTTTAAAACTTGTGACAAAATGATATTACCTCAAATATTAAATACTTTTTATTGTTAAGAATAATATTTAAAGAAAAAAAATTTGCTATTGGAACAAAACCAATTTTATACTGATACAAGATTATATAAATATTGTTTTGTCGACAGGCCGTTCCTTATGGGCGATCCTCGGGATTGTCTCTTTACTCTTCTCCTTTTTTAGGCGTTACAGTAACAAATAAAAAAAAATGAAACACAGGAATTCAACCAAACACACGGTCACTTTATTATAGAATAAAGAAAGAATTTTAACAAATCAAGAATGAACCGCAAAGATAGAGTTGAATCGCATGCCCTTTACAAGTTTTGATTTTTCGGGCTGACTATATCGGACAACGTGCGCTGATTATTTTTATATAAACCCGTCAAAGCGGAGAGGTGCGTCCACCCCTTGTATTAAGGAAGACCCGTAATGGGTGAGGCCGATAAGGCTGTAAGATACGATTTAGCTATTGCTCACGCCAAAATAGCGATATCCGGCCGGCTTGAAGCCAAATGGCCGTGCACGTGCACGCGACTTATAATACAAAAACAACAAGAAGGGTTGTGAAGCCCACCGTTGCGCTGCGCAGACTGGTTCGCCTATATCTCTCCGCGCGAAATGCGCCAGCACCTTTTCGGGGAGAGAGCGATATAGAGTTAATACTAATTGCTCCTCTGCCCGCGCGACACCCGCCGCCACTGGTCGACAGAAAACGCGAGCATACAAAATCAAACGAAAATAAGCCACCTAACTAAGCGCATTCTTTAAGAGGCAGCAGCCTATAGAGCGCACGCTCCGCCACGCATGGCTGTCTATGGTTATCACCGCTTTGATTTCAATAACCATTCTATGAACTATTTATTTAGAAATACTTAAATCAATGTCCAACAAAATCGTTCGTCCAAATATGAATGGATAAGATCACAGTAGTGTACTGTATAGTTTTTTAGTATTTTTTCACTTTCATTTTTTTATTAAAAATGGGGTATCGTATTTTTAAAATCTAATTCTTGTTTATATTGTTAATTAAGCTTCATAAATTAGAATGTCATGTATATTTCTTAATTAACTACCTGTTTATTAAAATAGTTTAAAATAAAAAGTAATAAAACCAAATAACTAAATAAAAATCTATTTTCCACAAATTTTGTCAAGCTCTCAAGTTGTATTTTCTATTTTAAGAAATAGCTGGAAAACTTCCTAAAAATAACATTTTACATAGATAAAATTGAAGTCTGTAGTCATTTCAAATAGCTGCATCATTTCACTGCTAAAAATAATCAGCTGATTTGTCAGCTGATAAATCAACTGATTTCCGATGCCAAATCGTCAGCTGATTTATGGACTGTCCGAAAAAATACAAGTCCCATCAGTGCAAAAAAAAAGGTCTCGAGGAAAAATTTATTTTTGGCCATCATCAAAGCTATGCATTCTGGGACTTTTACAGTAGAATGAGACAGGTGACGATTGTGAGTTTAAAAAAAATTTTCGATAGCCAAAATTACAAGTTCCATGCGCTGAAAAAGTATGAGTCCCGTCAGTGTGACAAAATACAAGTTCCGACGGAAATTTTTTTTCTTTTACCATCATCCTAACAATGCGTTCTGGAACATTTACAGTAAAATGAGATGGGTGAAAATTGAGAGGTTTAACAAATTTTCACCTGTCACATTCTATTGTAAATGTTCCAAAATACAGACTTATGATGTTCCTACATGTATTTTTTTTTTCTTTGGAACTTGTATTTTTTGGCACTAAAGAGACTTAAATTTTTTTTAGCGCACGAAACTTGTAATTTTTGTTATCGAAAATTTTCCAAACCTCTCATTTTTCACACATTTCATTTGACTGTAAATGCCTTAAAACGCATTGTTTGAATGGACAAAAAAAATATTTTCGTTGGGACTTAAGGTAGTTGTATCCCACGATATTGTCAATGCAGCAGATTCTGCACTTATTCGTTTATTTCTTATCTCACGGACACGCTAGAGATATTTCATAGAATTAAATAAGATCATTAGCCATTTTTGAAATACAAAAAAAAATATCGTCAAAAGTTTACCATTATTTTGTGGAATATACGCAATTAAGGCCCAGGAAAATACATTTCTTGGTAAGGATCCATGTTAAAGTATAAAAACAGTGAATATCAAAATTTTGCACTCTAGGAATCCTAGCCTTACAAAAATTTAACCGAGTTCTTAATAGACAATAATTTAGCTGTGTGAAAAGTTTTATGAAGATCTCATCATTATTTTTGTATGGGATATAACTACCTTAAACTTTCTTCAGCACACAGAACTTGTAATTTTACCGAAAATTTTTTAAACCTTTCAATTCTTGTCAATCTCATTATACTGAAAATGTCTCAGAACGCATAATTTTGATAATGGAAAACAAAAAATTCTTGCCTGCACTTGTTTTTTTTCGCGATGATGGAAGTTAATTTTTTTCAGCGCATGGAAGTTAAAACTTTTGCTATTAAAAATTTTTTGAATCTCTTAATTGTCACCTTCCTCATTCTACTCTAAGTGTCCCTAAACGCAGATTTTTGGTGTTCGTAAACGTAATTTTTTTTTCTTTGGGACTTGTATTTTTTCGCTCTGACGGGACTTAAACTTCTTTCAGCCCACGGAACTAGTAATTTTTGCCATAGAAAACTTTTCAAACCTCTCAATTTTTACCTCTCTTATTATGCTGTAAATATCTCAGAACGCATAGTGTCGATGATGGCGAAAAAAAATTTTTCCGTCTACACTTGCATTTTTCGCACTGATAGGACTTATATTTTTTCAGCGACTGAACTTGTAATTTTTACTACTGAAAATTTTAAAAATCTCTTAACTGTAACCTGTCTCATTCTACTATAAATGTCCTAAAATGCAGATTTTTGATGTTCGTAAATATATTTTTTTTTTTTTTTTTTTTTTTTGGTAAACAATGCAGCAGCTTATACTGGATTGTTATGTTAATAATGTAAAAAATTAAGTATACTGGTCCAGGACAAAAATATTTTGTATCAACGATGGATAAGAAATTTTCAAACAAGGGTGTGTCTCAAAAAAAATTTTATTGAAAAATCGGAGACGAAATCTGGATTTTTTTGGAGATTCTCTCATACACACGTTAATATACACTTATCCACATGCATATCCCAGTTGGAAAATATTATAGCCCCTGAAATAAATAGTGTGCTTATGCGTATGTATGTATGTGTATACATAATGTGTATCGATCACGAATTTTCCAACACGGGAGAAAGTGCGAGCCTTTGCCATGAACATATACAGAAATGTGATGTGACCTTTCTTGATTTATCTAAATAATAATAATAATAATAATGACTATAATAACTGTATGTAAGCGTGCATAAGATATTGAAAAATTTTAATATAACAACTTGACCATCAAAAACCGTATTAGTTTGATTGATTTAGTTTGGTATTTTGATTTTTAGGATTTTTTTTAGCCTTTGCCATGTCAGAGACTTTTTTTGTATTCAATTTTTTGCCTAACGGTGTGCGAGTTTTTTGTACGGGCCCCTTGCAAAGCT
Organism: Copidosoma floridanum; assembly: GCF_036245765.1. Lineage (NCBI taxonomy): Eukaryota > Metazoa > Arthropoda > Insecta > Hymenoptera > Encyrtidae > Copidosoma > Copidosoma floridanum. The sequence goes on along the minus strand of NW_028321890.1, from coordinate 2,448,638 downwards.
CTTCTCAAATGACTCTGTCATCCATCCTACCGGGTACTATTTACGGGGCGCAGCGATTGTCTCAAGCACACCCTAGCTATCATCCAATTTCATGGAAATATATTTTTCAATTAACCATTTTAACTCGCTCTACACTCCAAAAATTTTTTTATAAATTTTACTGTAAATTACCATAAAAATAACCGTGCAGAACGGTAAACGTAGGACTAGGTCGTCACTCCGGACTTTTTACCTAACCTTAACAATTTTTATCGTTACGCCCCATAGAGGTATAATAATAGAGTGCGCGACCAAGGCAGAGGGGACGTCAGAAGGTGCGAGAGAGAACGCATTCTATGCCACCACTGACCACTCTGATGCAGATGCACTGCTATCAGCGCTCTCAAAAGTGACTGCCGAACTTGCGGGAAATTCAAATTGGCTATATGGAGCAAGACGCAAAACCCCAGATAACTCGACAACCTTTCATACACCATAACTTAATGAATTAATCCTAAGCTATTTAACCCAATAACCCAACGCGCCTAAAAGCAGTATCACAAGCTTTGATAATTAATAAAATACAATAAACAATAACGCAAGCGCCAATCCCCACACAACCAGGAGCGCTTACTGGTTGCTTTGTTAATTAATATAATAAATAAAATAACACAAGTGCCAATCCCCACACAACCCAGAGCGCTTACTGGCAGCTTTGTTTTTTAATATAATAAATAAAATAACACAAGCGCCAATCCCCACACAACCCGGGGCGCTTACTGGCCGCTTTGTTTTTTAATATAATAAATAAAATAACACAAGCGCCAATCCCCACACAACCCGGAGCGCTTACTGGCCGCTTTGTTTTTTATTTAGAAAAATAATTAACGCAAGCGCCAATCCCCACAAAACCCGGGGTGCTTACTGGCCGCTTTGTTTTTTATTGAAAAAAAATAATTAACGCAATCGCCAATCCCCACACAACCCGGGGCGCTTACTGGCCGCTTTGTTTTTTATTTAAAAAAATAATTAACGTAAGCGCCAATCCCCACACAACCCGGGGCGCTTACTGGCCGCTTTGTTTTTTAATATAATAAATAAAATAACGCAAGCGCCAATCCCCACACAACCAGGAGCGCTTACTGGTTGCTTTGTTAATTTATATAATAAATAAAATAACACAAGTGCCAATCCCCACACAACCCGGAGTGCTTACTGGCCGCTTTGTTTTTTATTTAAAAAAATAATTAACGCAAGCGCCAATCCCCACACAACCAGGAGCGCTTACTGGTTGCTTTGTTAATTTATATAATAAATAAAATAACACAAGCGCCAATCCCCACACAACCCTGAGCGCTTACTGGCAGCTTTATTTTTTAATATAATAAATAAAATAACACAAGTGCCAATCCCCACACAACCCGGAGCGCTTACTGGCCGCTTTGTTTTTTATTTAAAAAAATAATTAACGCAAGCGCCAATCCCTACACAACCCGGGGCGCTTACTGGCCGGTTTGTTTTTAAATATAATAAATAAAATAACACAAGTGCTAATCCCCACACAACCCGGAGCGCTTACTGGCCGCTTTGTTTTTTATTTAGAAAAATAATTAACGCAAGCGCCAATCCCCACACAACCCGGGGCGCTTACTGGCCGCTTTGTTTTTTATTGAAAAAAATAATTAACGCAATCGCCAATCCCCACACAACCCGGGGCGCTTACTGGCCGCTTTGTTTTTTATTTAAAAAAATTATTAACGCAAGCGCCAATCCCCACATAACCCGGGGCGCTCACTGGCCGCTTTGTTTTTTAATATAATAAATAAAATAACACAAGCGCCAATCCCCACACAACCCGAAGCGCTTACTGGCCGCTTTGTTTTTTAATATAATAAATAAAATAACACAAGCGCCAATCCCCACACAACCCGGGGCGCTTACTGGCCGCTTTGTTTTTAAATATAATAAATAAAATAACACAAGCGCCAATCCCCACACAACCCGGGGCGCTTACTGGCCGCTTTGTTTTTAAATATAATAAATAAAATAACACAAGCGCCAATCCCCACACAACCCGGGGCGCTTAGTGGTTGCATTATTTGTTTGAAGAAAGCATCAAATGATAAAAAAAGTTAAGCGCAACTAGAAAATGCTGCGGCCAGTAGGCGCTCCTAGTTGTGTGGGGGTTGGCGCTTGTGTTATTTTATTTATTATATTAAAAAACAAAGCTGCCAGTAAGCGCTCCGGGTTGTGTGGGGATTGGCGCTTGTGTTATTCTATTTATTATATAAATTAACAAAGCAACCCGTAAGCGCTCCTGGTTGTGTGGGGATTGGCGCTTGCGTTAATTATTTTTTTCAATAAAAAACAAAGCGGCCAGTAAGTGCTCTGGGTTGTGTGGGGATTGGCGCTTGTGTTATTTTATTTATTATATTAAAAAACAAAGCTGCCAGTAAGCGCTCCGGGTTGTGTGGGGATTGGCGCTTGTGTTATTTTATTTATTATATAAATTAACAAACCAACCAGTGAGCGCTCCTGGTTGTGTGGGGATTGGTACTTGCGTTAATGATTTTTTTAAATAAAAAACAAAGCGGCCAGTAAGCGCCCCAGGTTGTGTGGGGATTGGCGATTGCGTTAATTATTTTTTTCAATAAAAAACAAAGCGGCCAGTAAGCGCTCCGGGTTGTGTGGCGATTGGCGCTTGCGTGAATTATTTTTTTAAATAAAAAACAAAGCGGCCAGTAAGCGCTCCGGGTTGTGTGGGGATTGGCGCTTGTGTTATTTTATTTATTATATTAAAAAACAAAGCGGCCAGTAAGCGCCCCGGGTTGTGTGGGGATTGGCGCTTGCGTTAATTATTTTTTTAAATAAAAAACAAAGCGGCCAGTAAGCGCCCCGGGTTGTGTGGGGATTGGCGCTTGTGTTATTTTATTTATTATATTAAAAAACAAAGCTGCCAGTAAGCGCTCCGGGTTGTGTGGGGATTGGCGCTTGTATTATTTTATTTATTATATTAATTAATAAAGCAACCAGTAAGCGCTCCTGGTTGTGTGGGGATTGGCGCTTCCGTTATTGTTTATTGTATTTTATTAATTATTAAAGCTTGTGATACCGCTTTTAGGCGCGTTGGGTTATTGGGTTAAATAGCTTAGGATTAATTTATCAAGTTATGGTGTATGAAAGGTTGTCGAGTTATCTGGGGTTTTGCGTCTTGCTCCATATAGCCAATTTGAATTTCCCGCAAGATCGGCAGTCACTTTTGAGAGCGCTGACTGCTATACTTACACACATACATATACATTGTCGGAGGACTCATCGGAATAGCTAATCAGGAGTGGTGGCATAGAATGTGTTCTCTCTTGCACCTTCTGACGCTGCAACTTCCAGGCCAGTATAGCAGTCACGCACTCTATTATTATACCTCTATGTTACGCCCAGTAAAAATCCTCGGGCGCCCAACAAAAATTTCCCTTACGACTCACGAGCCTATGTTCACTGTAGGTAAAACAGAGACCACAGTTAACGTATTTGCTGTTAGTACAAGATGCGACAAAAAATGTTTTTTTTTTTTTTTCAACTACTTGATTGTAGCACGCTATCCCTGTACTCATTTTTTTTTTTTTTTTAATTAATGTAACTGGTTGGACATTGCGCCATTTTGAATAAATATTTCTGTACAATAATTGAAATATATATTAATTAAATTTATTTAAATACCTGAAACGTAAGCTGATTTGATATTGCAAGAGGACTGTCCGATGTACATAAAATTTTTAAAGAATGTCTGTACTATAATAAAGAATGTATAATACTATAATAATATTATTGATTCAAATACAATGCAATCCAACCACGGTCTCTGTTTTACCTACAGTGAACATTCGCTCGTGAGTCGTGAGGGGAATTTTTGTTGGGCGCCCGATGATTTTTACTGGGCGTAACGATAATAATTTGTTATGGGTAGGTAAAAAGTCCTGAGTGACGACCTAGTCCCACGTTTACCGTTCTGCAAGGTAATTTTTAAAGGCATTTACCATACAATTTATAGAAATTTATCTCAGTGTACTCACTTTTTTATAACTGATGGTGACTTTTACCCGATGAGATCGCCACGTGTTGCTTTTTCTTTAAAAAGGAAGCCGCTGGAAATCCAGACATCACACCAGAAAAATCGACTATTAGTTATAAAAATTAGATGAGTAATTTTTTGGCATCCTGGGTACACATTCCATCGAAAAAGCCTGAAAAAAATATCTCAATAATTTTCAACAGGATTTGAACCCACGACCCCTCGAGCATCTCTGGCTAGGAGGGTAGCATGCTACTGACTAAGCCATCGACTCTCTATCAAAAACCATATTAAAAATAAGACTACGACCTTCCTTTCTATAAGTATATATCTCCACTCAGTAGGTAGTAATCAAAGGTATAAGAATTTTATACTTAGTGTCAATGTTTGTGTCTATGTGTTGGAGGGCGGGTTCATTGCCTAGCGTAAAAAAGCGACTTTGTTCATTTCACCAATGCTGCTAATGCAAAAATGATGGAAAAAGTATCGAAGGGGTTCCCGTCAAAGTTTTAATTAACTTATTAAATAAAATCGACCAATTCCTTCAGTACCTACAGTGATTATTTCTGATTGTTGTTTTATTGATTTTTGTATGAAGCAAAGTAATATATATTTTCTTGTCATTATCATAATAAAAATAATTTTTATTTTTCTGATAAAATTTTGAATAAAAAAAATTATTGGATAGAGAAATTCTTACACTTAACGCAAAATCAATACTAGATAAAATTTTTCACTAAATTAAAATCAATCTTTCAAATAGACTAACTTTTAAATTTTGGAGGGCAATAGGTCAATTTAGGCTAAAAGAGAAAAAGAAAGGAACAGGTATAAAAAAATAGGAGTGTCTAGAGCACTTTAAAAAACTTTTAGGAGCATGTGGTATGCCAAATCCAAAAGAAAGAAACACGAGAACAAAAAGTGGGGATGGGATTGAAAGGTGGACGGAAGAAGCTGAAGAACAGAACGAGTTGGATGAAACGCTAAATACTAAAATCGCAGAGGATGAAGAGCTGAGTAAATTCAAAAGAATGGAGAATAACAAAGCAGCAGGAGAGGACGGGATACTGGTAGAATTTTTAAGGGGGGAACTTCATTTTGGATTGGGAAAATAGTGGGAGTCTTACACAAAGTTTTTAACAGAGTAGAGCTAGTGAAGAGATATGAAGTGGCATGAATATTCCCCATACACAAGGCAAACGATAAGAAGGACGTCAGAAATTATAGAGAAGTAGATTTATTAGATATAAGATATAAAATTCTTACTAATATATTAGCTGTTGGACTAAAAGATTGGTTAGAAGCAAATAGAAAACTGAAAGAAAATCAGGCAAGATTTAGAGAGAATAGGAGAGCTAGGGACCACATATTCATACTAAATATAGTAATAAACAATAAGCTAAAAAACAAAGAGGAAAGAGTATACGGTTGCTTTAAGAACTTCAAAACAGCGTTTGAAAGGGCGGACAAGAGAATTTTACAGGAAAAAATGAGAGGAATAGGGATTAAAGGAAAATTTCTGAGAATATTGGAAGAAATATACAGAAACATAGAAAATAAGGTCATAACGGACAACAGTATCACAGAAAGATTCAAGGCAGCGATGCCCCCTAATCCTGAGCCTATTCAGTATCTAGCTTGAGGACTTCAAAGAGGAGTGGGTAAGGAGAAACAAGTGAGGTACTATCTTAGGAGGAACAAAGATCTATAACCTAAAGTTCGCCGATTATGTAGCAGCGGTTTTAGATACAAAGAAAAAACTACAAAGCATGATCAATAACTTAGAAAGATACAATAATAAAAATAAAATAGAACTTAATTTTAAAAAAAACAAAAAACGAAAAATCGCCGTTTTCAGAAAGAATAGAAGTAGTGAATGAATACAAGCATTTAGGATTTTGGTTTACAACGAAAAATGCGTTTAGTCGCCACGTAACTAAAACGACATATAAAGCCAGAAAAGCAATAAACACTGTATGAAAAATATGGAAAAGAGCTAACATTGAGAGGCTAAGTAGGAGACTATATATACTAGATACTATAGTAAAAACGGGGTGCGGGGTAGAGACCTATGGTTGGGAAAAATGGAAAAAGCTAGAGAAGTTACAAGGTAAATTTGTTAAAATGGCTCTAGGCATCAATTTAAATACACCTAAGTATGCATGGAAAACGAAGGCTGACAGAAAAAGTTTACAGGTAGAAACAATGAGAAGGGTGGGAAAATACATATTACACATAGTGCAAATGGGGAATGAGAGATAAATGAAAATTTGCCTAAAGGAAAAAATAAAATGTGCGATGAACAAAGTTCCAAGTAAGTGGTTTAGATAGGTGGAGGTGACATTTGAAAAGCTTGGAGATAAAATGGGGATCAAAGGCCTATTTGATAATGAGGGAGCAAGTAAATTTGCAGAGAGGTTAGGAAAGAGACTAAAAATAATAAGAGACCAAGAAATTAAAAAAATTGGTAAAAAATTGAAATATCAAATTATTGCGATTACAATAAGATAAAAGATAAAAAAGTAAGACGGGATTGAAAAATACTGGATAAACAGATAAATGAGATAAAAGAAAAATGGACGAAGATGAGATGTGGGAACATAGGAAGGGCAGGAAACATTTGTACATGAGGATATAAAGAAAAATTAGTGATAGATAGGTTAAAAAAGTCGAAGTACCGAAATTTTTAGGTACAAATCAGAAAACTAGAATAAATTATTGAAATTACTGTGTTATAACCAGACTTAATAAGAGTATGATCGTAACTATTTCATTTTAGTATCATTCATGGGTCCTTAAGAATCAGCTCGTGAGCTTTATTAATTCCTTTTAGTTAAGTAAAAATATGTATTTTTAGGAAATGGATGATCTTAATTAATGTATCCCATTATAAAAACAATTTAAATAGTTTATTCATTTGAATAAAATTTACTTGGGTCACCTTAACAAGGTTTAACAGAGCGCGCGGTGGTTTGTGGGGACAGGCTCGGTCGGTTGGTTTGTGGGACGACACGCAGGAGACTGCGGGTTCGATTTCCGGCCAGTGCGACTCTCCCGAGCAAGTACTTCTATGATTTTTTGCATGTGCTTTTTCACCACGCAATGCTCCTCGTGAAGGGATGGGCGATCTTCTCGTAGCAAAAATTACTTACCTCATAGATCCTTCGCTCTGAAGGTGGTCTATGTGAAATCATCACCGTACCAACAAAAACTACAAAAGTGAATTCAGTAATGTACAACTATAAATGTAATATGTAACCATTACTTGTAATATTTAACAAATACAATGTAAAAATGTGCCTTACTGTACCAAGGTATCATATGTACTCGGTTACAATAAAGCCTAAAAATAAATACACTACGTAAGTAGGTATTTATTAAAAAAAAAAAAAAAAGGTTTGACGTAAATTATATTACTGATAAATAGCTTACATCTGTCACTGATTGTTATTACTGCTGCTTCAGAGTTCCCTAATGCTTCGTGCAGTAATTTTCAGTGGTTCCTTAAACTACACGAATAAATTCGTGGCCAGTAAGATGTTGCGGCTTCTTCATTGTACTTCGCTCCTTAGCATAGTCCGATCTTATTCGTGCTCTCGAATTACACCCGAGTTGCCTCAGCCAACACGTTATGCCTTATGTGTATAATAATAAGGTAATCGCAAGTCGTGGGAGTCAAGAGTAGACTAAAACTTTAGAGGACAGGTGACATACGTAAAAAAAGCAATTTTTTCTCTGGATGGTACGTTTTTATAGCGTCAGAGCAAGTAAAAGAGGCCTTTGGTCGAACTAGGTCCACCCATGAGCGATGTTCTTGCAGACTGCGTTGACAGCAAAACAGTAGGCTTGCACGATAATGTTACATGTTACGTTTTCGTATATTAGGAAATATAAATAAAACAGTACCAATCGCATTTTTCTAAAAAGTGCGATTGAGTTTTTTTGATTAGTGATAATGAAAACTCGCATCAGCAATAAAAGAATGCCAAATACAAGTTCAAGTGTGACAGTAAGTTTACAAATTTAAAAAAAACGAAAAGCTCATCATGGAGAGAGTATATAGATGCTTTTAAAAAAATTAAATTTTCTTACTTTATTCATTATGTGTCAGTCACTTCAGTCATAACATCTACAAAAAATAATGAAAAACAAGCAAACCATCCGCGTGCAATAAGAATCATGCATAAGATCTTGCTAAATTAGTAGCTGTCTACGAAACATCATTATTTTTTTAGTCTAGCGTACAAAATGTGTTAAGCTAGGAAAGGTTAAGACGAGGCCGGTTTGCGTGTAGTACTTAGTCACCAGGTATCGTAGTATACGTGCAAAATTAATTGCATTCTCGGCTTGATGAAAGCCAAGGAAGCTCATCTCTTGTATAACAGCCATAAATCTCCAATTATAACAGACTAGCAGCCCCGCGTCTCGGCTTTGCCCGAGACTTACTAAATAAAACTCCGTAGTGTGTTGACATGTAATGTGAAACATTTTCAGTTGAAAATTTAACACATACTCCTGATACATCTCAGAACAAAAATCTTCTTATTAAAAACATATTTTTTCGAAATCCATATAGTTTATTTCGTCAAACAATGAGGTGTAAAAATTCAAAAAAATAATTATGCTAAAAAGTACCGTGCGTTTCTTATGCCATAAAATAATCGGTGACCATAAGAAGCCGTTGATTTACAGTTTCTCCCGTGTAATTCACAAAAACGGCTATTTTTTGAAGCTGTTAAGATTTTAAACCCCCAAAAAATTTGTATTAAAAAAAAAATTTTTTCCTCATATCTTACAACTTTATTACCAGAGCAACAAAGTCCTGGACCTTAAACCCTACATTTTTATTGCCACAAAAACACAACTTTATTTTCTACTCATTAAAAAATCTGAAGTAGGATCTTTAAAGATTTCAGAGATTGCTGTGAACGTACAATGAAAAGCTGATCTCTCACGTAATAGACTCTTTAGTTGTCGATTTTGACGCTGCTGTTTCAATCTCGATAAATTTTCTGCGTCAGTTTCTTGACGCCTAAGTAAAATTGTATTTATTAGGTACATTTAAAGTTTTTCTTTCAATCCACCATCTTGCGACTTTTGGCATGCTTAAAATTTTTGTGACCCCTAAAAGCTATTTTCTGTCAACTTTGTTAAGTTCTAATATATTTGTTGGCAAGGTAGTTCGACGTCCGATGGTTCTAAAAAAGATCGGTGAGCTTATTAAGTTAACTCTTTCTTGACTGCAGTTAACAGCAATTGTGACTGCCTGGATACCTCAGGGTGATCTTCTCTGGCTTGCTGTGGAAGACCCAGACTGATTGGAAGAAAAATGACAAAGTCCGAAGCTTTTGGGCTAGTTGAAGTGCTCTTTCCCAACGTCTCCCGGTATAACGTCAAAGACGTTCGTGTCTAAAGCACCTTTTTTATTTGCAGATTCAGTTGTTTTGGTGATCTTAGATGGGAAGATTGGTTAGTGATACTTGTCCATTGGAGGCTGTTCCGTTGGCTCAAGTTTTTTTTCCTTCATAGCTATTATAGATTTGCCCAACGCAGACCTTGGAGAGGATCAGTGATTCCTGGTTGAATGCTTAGAGTCGAGAGGTTAGTATAGGGTCGTCGGTCACCGGGGTTTAATAGTGCCCGTCTTTAGTTGATATAGTCTTTTGGTCGACGAATCGCTTCCGGAAATGGCAATAAAAATGTATTTGTTGGCAAGGTAGTTTACACTTAGGTGGATCCTAATAAAAACCAATGAAATCGATGGTTAAGTAGGGAACGTAAATACTTATAATGGCCCTAAAAACCGCCAGTGGTGAAACTTCCAGGCTATTCTTTATTATTATTCCTGATGATGAAGAGCTGGCCACGGGTTGCTTGATTCTTCCCCCAGGAGTCTCGATGTACGGAGACTGTGATGAAGGGAGGGACGCCGCTGACCCAAGAATATCTCGTCTTGGGTCGTTCCCCGGATAACCAACCGCTCATCGTTAGATGGGAACATTTGGGTAAGCGCGTTGGGGACGCGACGATCAAGAAGGTAGCCGTTGTGGATACCCGTGCTCCTCAGAGCTGTTTTCCCTTGCTTATATTTGTAGCCACAAATTCTCTAACTGCACCAGGTGGGATGGTGGGACTGCCACACAACTCTGAAGAGTTGGTGTAGATTGTGCTCTGGCTAGATATGTCTCCTGGTATTGTGGCAGAGACGGCATTGGTTGGAAGTAATTTTTTTTTTTTATCGCATTCGTCGAGATTCAGGGTGAATGAACACCTAGGTTCCTTTCCCCTTAGAGAAGAGTGTCGTCTGTAACCGGGATAACCAGCTGCAAGACTGTCATCAGCATTCTCTATACAGCTCGTTGAAGTGCCGAAGCTCGACTACATCACTATCGAGACGCTCCGGCCTATTATAACCAGACTTATTCAACTATGTTGCAGGTAGCTTCGATTTTATGTCGACGCCACCTAGCGGATTTTACTGAACTTAAGTGAAAAGCTGGTGTATTTTTGAAAAACTTTGAGCTCATTTATTGCTATTGTTATTAAATTTTTTATGATAAAAACTATACTAAAACCATCTAGGAAGTATCATGAATCAGTGTGCAAAATTTCAGCAAAATTGGTTCAGTAGTTTTCGCGGTTAGCGATTACAACGGTTTTAGCGAATTTGCTTTATATATTAGTAAGAAAAAGGGATATGGTTGACCAAAATACCAGCTACTAACTGACAAAGCTCATTGATTTAGACATCTGTTTAAAAAAATTCTAGGGTTATTGAGTAGTATTTTGAGTGCAGGATGTATAAGTTTTTTGTCTGTAAGATAATTTTGGTGGTATTCAGAAATGTTAAGCTTGTAATATAAGAAAATAAGGTATATAATTAACAAAATTTTATTTGCAGACAAGTATTGATGCCGTTAACCGACCAGACAGTGATAATGTTGAGCCATCAAGTATTGGAGAGGATCGTGATGTGAATAGTGATGAAAATCGAGACGTGTACATTATGAATCCAAAAACTGAAGACAGAGCGAGCTCCTTTTTTGCTCAGCCCGGTGTATTAGCTGGTATTTATGTACTATTTTTAATAGATTATAAAAAAAACCAAACCATAATCTCATGGGTCTTGATTCAAAAATCTACAGTATTTGTAATAATATATTTTCCTTACATGGTATGTAAGAACATAAGAATTTACTCTAATTTATCGATGGGTCAGTATTAAATGCGAGTAATTAAATTTATCGACATTTTCCATCCAATGCACTGTAGCCAAGGCAACTCGAATTTTTTTAAAACTACATTTTGTAAACACATTGGCATACGTGCAAAAAAGTGCCACCTCGACTAGGACTTGAACCTGGAACTCTTTTCTTGCCGGGAAAGTGCGTTACCAATTTTGGCATCGAGGTCTCAGTGACTCCTCTTCTCAATTGCTACACTTTATACTTTTTCTGCGATTTTTTCAGTTTGACGCCTTGCTCATATGGTATGTAAGAATACAAAAATTTACTCTAATTTATCGATAGGTAAATATTAAATTCGAGTAATTAAATTTATCGACATTTCCCATCCAACAAACGATTGCCAAAGCAACTCAAATTTTTCAGTTAAAAAAAGTATAAAGTGTAGGAATTAAGAAGAGGAGTCGTCGAGACCTTGATAGCGAAATTGGTAATGCACTTTCCTGGCAAGAAAAGAGTTCCAGGTTCAAATCCTGGTCGAGGTGGCCCTTTTTTCAATTTCTACGTATGACAATGTTTTTACAAACTGTAGTTTTAACTGAAAAATTCGAGTTACCTTGGCAATTGTGTGTTGGATGGGAAATATCGATAAATTCTATTACCCGCATTTTATACTTACCCATCGATAAATTAGAGTGAATAGTAATATTCTTACATGTACCATATGAGCAAGGCGTTAAACTGAAAAAATCGCCGAAAAAGTATAGTGTAGCAATTGAGAAGAGGAGTCGCCAAGACCTCAATGGCGACATTGGTAACACACTTTCCTGGCAAGAAAAGAGTTTCAGGTTCTAGTCCCAGTCAAGGTGGCACTTTTTTTCAATTGCTACGTATGAAAATGATTTTATAAACTGTAGTTTTAACTCAAAAATTCGAGTTGCCTTGGCAATCGTGTGTTGGGTAGGAAATGTCGATAAATCCAATTACTTACATACTTTTTTTATGTTTGCAAAAATTTTTAAAGTTGCTAAGCATAAATATTTTTATTATATTTACTGCACATTAAGCTAAAAAATTTATCCATTTTTAAAGTTATACTTCTATAGGCGGATACACCACACAACGCCACCACACCACACAATATGATCCTACCGCACCAGACTATACATTTTGAATGTTTCTTATTTTTTCTTACAACCAATTTCCAAAAAAAAGAAAAAACAGTTTTCAAAGACATTTGATCCCCCGTCCTCTTGCACACTAGGCAAGTATCTTACCCGCGCTGCTGTGAGCGAGCCCTACATCGGAAAACCGATTACTTGATTTCATCGTACAGTTTGTAACATATTTCTAATGCAAATTTTTATTTACTTTTGGTTTAATCATACATTGCATAAAAAATTTAATCAATAAAATACATTTTTTGGTACCCGTTTTTTTCAAAAATTTGGAAATTAGTATATATTAGCAGAGCAGCTTTCATATGTATTAATAAACATTTATTTACTTATTCATTAGTTTCTCTTAACATAAGTAAATAATTATTTATAAAATTTTTTACATGTTTTCATAATGTTCATACTTACAAGAAAATATTTTCGGTACTGTATAATTTCAATAATTGATTTTTATTGCGTTTTCTTTTTTCAAAAAATTTAGAGAGGTGGAAGGATCGCAAATATATGCAGCAACACTGGAAATTATTTTTCTTATATGGATCAGCTTACATACACGCTTCTACGCGTACTTGACCCCTTCTTTCGTGTGTTACTACACAAAAAAATATAGATCTATTTGAATATGAAACAGGTTTATCTGAAAGTAATTTTTCATAGAAACAAAAATTAAGGGGTCCATACAGATTTTATAAATGTAATTTTTGGTGATTTTTCCATAATGTTACATGTTAAATTGCAAATTTTTAAAATGAAACATGTGAAAGAAGGTACAGTTGAATAATCTGCATTTTTTTGGATATTTCTTATGATATTTTGGGTATACTTTTGATGCTTGAATAATATCCGTCAAAAAAACCTATGTGTGATGATATTCCTGAAGGGACTTTATTTCTATTGTATTGTGCCATGATATATTGTTTGCAATGTTTTAGTTATTAAATATTAGAATACTTATTGAAACCACACCTAACTAATGTAGGGCAATGTAACGTAACGATAATTGCACCACCTTTGTACACACAATATTGTTTCACGGAAGGTATATTTACATTTATAATTATATTATCTGCCATACAATTTTTTAGAAGTATAACTTCTTACTGGGGTACCCAAGCACCCACTGTCCACTGGTTTTCTTGAAGAAAAAAACATTTAAATTTAAGTTTGTGTGAAATATTTATAGATATAAGAAACAAGGGCTTTTTTGTACTAAGGGGAAGCCCTAATACAATAGCCTTAACACGTGTAAGGTAACTTTTACCTGACATTTTACAGAATAATATCAAGTGGCATAAATGTGCCGTGCAGGTGAGTTTGGAAAGTCCACTACGACACCCACGCACACTATTTACTTCTAAGTTAGATTTTCAAAGTTTCAATCAATGAAAATGAGTACTTAATATGGTATTTTATCAAATTATTTCGATGAAATGATCGTTTTTACGCTTAGAAATGATTATAAATTAAGTGACAATTTCTCTTTATTAATTTTATCTTACAAATTTATCGAGTAAAAAGACGCTGATACAAGTAATAATGAATTTTCCATTATCTAATTTATTGCTTTTTCCTTACGCTTTCAGGATATATCTTTTGTGATGTTTGTTTTCAAAAAATGGATAAAGTTATTACAGACAATCGAAAATTTATAATTACTTGTATAAACGTCTTGTTACTCGATTAATTTATACGAATAAAGTATAATTGAGGAATTGTCACTTACTTCCACATGCATTATCTCCGGTCCAGTGAATGGTGAATCCGACTGTCACCAGTGGTGGCGCTCTTTCAAACTGTTCCACGATCCGAATACGAGATACGATAGATCGATAAAAATATCAGTACATTAAGTACCAGAGAAATCAATTTCTTAAAAAAATCAGTGAGTAATCCAATAACATCCTCACCATTCGCCTTCAGATTCTGCTACACTTACTCACTTACTCAGCCACCCACCCACCTACACACACACACACGCATATATATATACTTCGTATACAGTATTATTAACGCACATTGCCGTGCGCGAAGTGTGCTTACATACTTAAGTAATTAAGCATACAAAGTAAATGTCCCTATTCATAGAAAATGAAAATTTATGTATTTTTTATACAACGTACTTAATAAAATAATTGTGGTGGTTGTATATTTTATGTATCTTTATGAATTCACAAGAAAAATTTTATTTCACCTATTATAAATGACCAATTTTAAAGATAGTTCCATAAATAGGGACAAAGTCGTCGTAGTCTTTTGAACTCTGCGTATAATAGCACCAAACTTCAACAAGGAATTTATATACTTCTAGTTAACAAATAAACGGTATAATTATTCTCATTAAAAAAAATAGTGTTATGTTAGTGAAAAAACTTCAATTGTCTTAAAATATTATTCTAAAATTACGTTTTTTAAAAATTTTGACAAATTCGGACATAACATGAAACAATAGGTAGGTTCATAATCATGTACATTTTGGTCTTATAATCTTTTTATAAAATAAAGTATTTTAATAATTAAGAACCATACTTAAAAATTAGAATAATAATGGTAAATTCATAGTGCACAAGCTAATACCAATATTTTTACTGTGAAAGCTCATAGTTAAGAAAAAAAATCAAAGAAGCAAGTATGATAAAATTTATGGTCCTAATAGGGACATTTACTTTACGTGGGTATGTGTGTAAAACTTATGTTCTTATGTATAGAATCGTGTATGTATGTGTGTCTACCGTCTACTGTGTGCATGTGCATGCATGTATGTACATAATGCACACATGACTAGTTGATACTAAAAAAGTAAATTACCAAAAAAGTTTGGCATGCATATAAAATCGATGCAGACAGCCAATATCGATTCAATGAGTTTTATAATATGACGCAACCTTCAAATATTTAAAAAAATTCCATATCTTCAAAAGGAAGCAAGATAGACCAAAAATAACGAATTTTCTGGATAATCTAAGGGTAATAAAAACATTGTGGCGCCCAAACAGAAAGGTGTTGAGTTGTGTGAAAACATAACCCTAAATTAATTTTATGTGTGTGTGTGTGAGTGCAATTTCAATAAGTAATTTTGATTTCAAAGAACAGTTTGTCAGTGCACTTAGAAAGTATAGGTATTAGGATGCGTAACAAATAACTGTTTGTAAAATAATTGCAAAATAATTGTTAGATTTTTGTTAATTAACTTTTTAAAGTGAAACTTTGAAGTGATATTACTTCACCGTTGGTTAAACAACATTTTGCTGTGATAAAAACATTGTATTTAATATTCGTACTGATAACAAATAAAAAGAAATTGAGTTTTGAGAATTTTGACGTTTTTCCAGCAAAGATTGTATTTTGCAAATGAAACAATTCCTAATATCTAAGTCAATTTTGCATACTGAAAAAAGTTGGTATAATTATTTAAAAGATTTGACAGCCCTCATAATGGGAGTGAGTAACAGTTTGATAGCACACATTTTTTGGTTTCTAAATGGCTAAATGGCTACTGCAGTGCAGTCAATCAATGCCCGAATGTTTTTAAAATTTTCGGAACATGCTGGTACGTTCTTTAAAGAGGTTTTGGCTAAAAATAAAGAATGTTAACAAATACTGGAAAAAATTTTTTTTAATCTCAAGAACATTCAATTTTCATTCTCAAGAACAACGTATTTTCCAGGATAAAAATCATTTCGTTCTATAATTTAACATAGGTTCTCGTTATTAATTAAATATTATTGAATACTAGCGGCCCTCCGTCTCGGCTTCGCCCAAGACTTTCTAAATAGAACACCGTCGTGTGTTAACATGTAATGTGAAACGTTTTCAGTTAGAAATTTTACATCTATTCCTGATACTTCTCAGAACAAAAATCTTCTTATTAAAAACATATTTGTTCAGAATCCATACAGTTTATTTGGTCAAATAATAAACTATAAAAATTAAAAATAAATAATCATGGTGAAAAGTACTGTGCATTTCATATGCCAGAAAATAATCGTTGGCCCTATTTGCAGTTTTTCCCGTATAATCTACGAAAAGGGCTACTTTTTAAAGCTGTTAAAGATTTGAAATTCCAAAAAAGTATACATTAAAAAAAAAAATTATTTTCTCTTATATCAAAACTCTATTATCAGAGCAACAAAGTCCTGGAGCTTCGTCTCTACATTTTTTATCGCCACAAAAATACAAATACATATTCTACCTGTAAAAGAATCTAGAAGATTTAAGAGATTACTGTGAGGGTACTGATTAAAAAGCTGATCTCTCAAGCAATAGATTTTTTATTAGTCAATTTTGACGCTGCTGTTTCAATCTCGACAAATGTTCTGCATCAGTATCTTTAGGCCTAAAATTGTATTTATTAGATGCATATAACGTTTTTTTAAATTCGCCCTCTTTTGAATTTTAGTATGGTTAAGACATTTGTGAGCCCTAAAGGCTGTTTTTTGTCGACTTTTTTAACTTCTTACATATTTGTTGGCAAGGTAGTTCGACGTCCAATGGCCCTAAAAAGGACCGGTGAGTTTCTTAAGTAAACTCTTTTTTGACTGAAGTTTCCAGCAATTGCGACTGCCTGGATACCTCAGGGTAATCTTCTCTGGCCTGCTGTTGAAGCCTCGGACTGATCGAAAGAAAAATGACAAAGTCCGAAGCTTTGGAGCTAGTTGTAGAGATCTTTCCCAACGGCATTTGGTATAATGTCAAAGACGTTGGTGTCTAAAACACCTTCTTTTTTAGCAGACTCAGTTGTTTTGGTGACTAAGGTAGGGAGATTAGTTCGTGACGCACGCTCGTTGGAGACTGTCCCATTGGCTCAAGTTTTTCTTTCCTTCATAGCTGTTAAATTCTCCCAGTGCAGACCTTGGAGAGGATCGGTGATTCCTGGTTGAATGCTTACAGTCGAGAGGGTAATATAGGGCCGTCGGTAACTAGGATTCCCAGCTTTGCGACAAACAACTGCGCTCGTTACTACTGCTAGTAAATGACTGACTTGGTTTAATAGTGGCTATCTTTAGTTAACATAGTCTTTTAGTCGACGAATCGTTTTTGGAAATGATTTTATAAATGTATTTGATGGCAAGGTAGTTTAACTTAGGTGGCCCTTGAAAAAACCAATGAGATTGATGGTTAAGTAGGGAACGTAAGTACTTATAATGGCCCTGAAAAGGGCCAGTAATGAAACTTCCATCTCTCCCTTATTATTGTTCTTGATGATGAAGAACGTGCGTTCAGTGCTTCTCAGGGCTGTTTTCCCTGGATTGCATGTGTAGTATAAAATCCTCTGATGGCACCAGGCCGGATAGTGGAACGGCCACATAACTCTGAAGTGTTGGAGCAGGTTGTGCTCTAGGTAGATACGTCTCCTAGTATTTCACCAGAGATGGTAATAGTTAAAATTTTTTTTTATTGGTGGCACTTACTAATCCTGGAGGTTGCGGATGGAAGTATAGACCTAGGTCACTACCCATTAGAGAAGTGTGTTGTCGGTAACCAGGATATCCAGCTGCACGACTAATATCAACCTTCTTGATGCAGCTCGATGAACTGCCGTTAGTTGACTACAAACGTTTCCGGGACGCTCTAGCACATTATAACCACACTTGTTTAATTCTGTTGCAGGTAGCTTCAATTTTATGTCGACGCCACTTAGCGGATCCTACTGAATTAACGTGAAAAGCTGGCGTATTTTTAAAAAACTTTAAGCTTATTTATTGCTATTGTTATTAACTTTTTCAAGATAAAAATTTACTAAAACCATCTTGGAATTATCAACAATCAATATGCAAAATTTCAGCAAAATCGGTTGAGTAGTTTCCGCGATTAACGATTATAACGGTTTTAGTGACTTTGCTTTATATATCAACTAGCAGCCCCCTGTCTCGGCTTCGCCCAAGACTTACTAAATAAAAAACCGTAGTGTGTTGACATGTAATGTGAAACATTTTTAGTTAGAAAATTTTATACATATTCCCGATACATCTCAGAACTAAAATCTTCTTATTAAAAAAATATTTTTTCGGAATGCATATAGTTTATTTGGTCAGATTATAAGGTGTAAAAATTCAAAAAAATAATTATGCTGAAAAGTACCGTGCATTCTTCATGCCATAAAATAATCGATGGCTATAAGAAGTTGTTGATTTACAGTTTCTTCTGTGTTATTCACGGAAAGGGCTATTTTTTAAAGCTGTTAAAATTTTAAGCCCTCAAAAAATTTATATTAAAAAAAAAAATTTTTTTCTCATATCTCACAATCTTATTACCAGAGCAACAAAGTCCTGGACCTTAAACCCAACATTTTTACATAGCCACAAAAACAGAAATACATTTTCTACTTATTTAAAAATCTGAAGTAGGATCTTTAAAGATTCCAGAGATTGCTGTGAGGGTACAATAAAAAGCTGATCTCTCACGTAATGGACTCTTAAGTTGTCGATTTTGACGCTGCTGTTTCAATCTCGATAAATTTTCTGCGTCAGTTTCTTCACGCCTCAAATTGTATTCATTAGATACATTTGAAGTTTTCTTTTCAATAGACCCTTTTGCGACTATTGGCATGCTTACGACTTTTATGATCCCTAAAGGCTATTTTCAGTCAACTTTGTTAATTTTAATACATTTGTTGGCTAGGTAGTTCGACGTCCGATGGCCCTAAAAAAGACCGGTGAGCTTCTCAAGTTAACTCTTTCTTGACTGCAGTTAACAGCGATTGTGACTACCTGGATATCTCATGGTGATCTTCTCTGGCTTGCTGTTGAAGACCCAGACTGATTGGGAGAAAAATTACAAAGTCCAAAGCTGTGGGGCTAGTTGTAGTGCTCTTTCCCAACGTCTCCCGGTATAACGTCGAAGACGTTGGTGTCTAAGGCATATTTTTCATTTGCAGATTCAGTTGTTTTGGTGATCTTAGATGGGGAGATTGGTTAGTGATACTTGTCCATTGGAGGCTGTCCCGTTGGCTCAAGTTTTTTTTCCTTCATAGCTGTTATAGGTTTGCTCAACGCAGACCTTGGAGAGGATCAGTGATTCCCGGTTGAATGCTTAGAGTCAAGAGAGTAATATAGAGTCATCGGTCACCGGGTTCTCCAGCCTTGCGAAGAACAACTCCGCAGGTGACGTCTGCTTGTGAGTAGCTAACTTGGGTTAATAGTGCCCGTCTTTAGTTAATATAGTCTTTTAGTCGACGAATCGCTTCCGGAAATGGTAATAAAAATGTATTTGTTGGCAAGGTAGTTTACACTTAGGTGGATCCTAATAAAAACCAATGAAATTGAGGGTTAAGTAGGGAACGTAAATACTTATAATGGCCCTAAAAAGTGCCAGTGGTGAAACTTCCAGGCTATTCTTTATTATTATTCCTGATGATGAAGAGCTGGCCACGGGTTGCTTGATTCTTACCCTAGGAGTCTCGATGTACGGAGACTGTGATGGAGGGAGGGACGCCGCTGACCCAAGAATATCTCGTCTTGGGTCGTTCCCCGGATAACCAACTGCTTATCTTTAGACGGGAACATGTGGGTAAGCGCGTGGGTACGACGACCAAGAAGGTAGCCCTTGTGGCTTCCCGTGCCCCTCAGAGCTGTTTTTCCTTGCTTACATTTGTAGCCACAAATTCTCTAACTACACCAGGTGGGATGGTGGGACTCCCTCACAACTCTGATGAGTTGAACCAGATTGTGCTCTGGCTAGATATGTCTCCTGGTATTGTAGCAGAGATGGCATCGGTTGCAATTATTTTTTTTTTTTTTTTATCGCACTCGTAGAGATTCAGGGTGAATGGACACCTAGGTGCCTTTCACCTTAGAGAAGAGTGTCGTCCGTAACCGGGATACCCAGCTGCAAGACTATTATCAGCATTCTCTATACAGCTCGTTGAGTTGCCGAAACTCGGCTGCGACACTATGGAGACGCTCCAGCCTATTATAACCACACTTTTTTAATTATGTTGCAGGTAGCTTCGATTGTATGTCGACGCCTCCTAGCGGATTTTACTGAACTAAAGTGAAAAGCTGGCGTATTTTTGCAAAACTTCGAGCTCATTTATTGCTATTGTTATTAAATTTTTTAAGATAAAACTATACTAAAACCATCTAGGAAGTATCATGAATCAGTGTGCAAAATTTCAGCAAAATCGGTTCAGTAGTTTTCGCGGTCAGCGATTACAACGGTTTTAGCGACTTTGCTTTATATATTAGTAAGTTAACATAACATTTTTGCAAGATGTTCTTGATTTTTTTTTAATTTTTTTAATCCTTTCTCAGTAAACTTATTTTTAACTGGAAAAAAAAATTTTGAACTGCTTTTCAAAAATTTTCATTTACTTGTATAGTAGTTTAAATACAATTTGATTGCAGACTTTCATAAGAGCCCACATAAGCTCGTAAAATCAAACAAGTTTTTTTTTTCTACAAAGTGTTTGGAAAAAAATGTTGAAAAAATGTAGACGCTTATGAAATGTTCTTAAAAAGAACCTTATTTTAGTGTTCTTAAATACTATTTTTTTTTTTTTGGAACCTCTTTACCTAGTTACTAGACAGCACATTCTTGAAACATAGTATTTTTATAACCTGAAAAATTTTGAAATGATGAATTTTAATTATATAAATATGGGCCTACTAGTAAAACTCTTGACATAGCAAAACACTTGAGCATTTCTGAGAGACCACAGATTTTTTTCTGTTAATCACTCATTTTCAAAGTCACCTTCGTTCAACCTTCTCAAGTAGATACTTTCTTTTTTTCATTTAATAGTAAGACAGTAATGATGCCATGCTGTTATTTGCACCGTTTAATTTTTGTAAAAATACACTCTTCTAACTAGTGAAATGAATTTGTACATAGCGTTGATAGTTGAGTTACAATCCCAATAGCCATCAATAAATTGTTAATACTATAAATTGTTATTCGCCGTAGAAAGTGTACTGCTAGCAGAGGATGATGGTCACTGCCTGAAAAGCTAGTCATACACCCCTCATTCAACGTAAGCACGCATATTTTGGCGAAGATTATAAAGAAATAAGTATTTTTTTACTTTTACAGTTTTATTAACTCATGTACGCGAAGGATCGCACAAATACATGGAAGGCGATATTCTGCCCCACTGTTCATGATCACTCCCATTTTTCAGTAATCTATGAAAAATTGTTTTATTTGAAGATGATTTATTATTACATGTTGGCGCACTAAAGTTAAAAATTTGCTTGATTTTTCCGGACATTTTGAACAAAACGCAACAATTAGATGGCCTAGTTGCAACAAACGAAATCATAATGAAATACCTGTTTGTATTGCAACTCTTTCTCTTCCGTAAAATTGACATAGAATATAAAAATTGTGACATATATTGGAGTTAATCTAACTGTTGTTATTTTTTTACCACACGAATACTTTAAGTATTCCAGCTTGTACAATTAAGCAGCTTATAAACTTTTTTAAAAAGTTAACACGTTAAAAACAGTAGGAAGCTAACCCAGAAAAATTTACAGATTTTTTTAACTTAGCAAAATATTTACATGTTTTTCTCCGTAACAAAATATTTACCACATTTCCGTATTGCAATCATTGTAATATAGATTTAGGATAATGTTTAAAAACTTGACTTTTTTGGAGATCTCATAACGAAATATTTTATCTTGTTTTGTGAAATTTTTTATTAATTCGGATACCTTGATAAAGATATGAGGAAATCCAATCCAAATTTGCCTTTACGCGTTCCAAAAAAAAATTAAATTTTTTTTCAAGGCACACCTTTGAAATAAATTTTTTCTTGTATTGCGTACCCTTAATAACGAGAAAAAAATCGTGTACATGAACTTTAGGCTTCGTAACACGGTTTTTCATGGCACAGAAGATTATAATATTTATTTTTTGGAAAATTCTGTGTGAGCAAGGACTTGTACTGCCTTATTAAGTAAACCAGATTCTCGTTATAATTCTGTACAACATCAAGTGTATTTTTTGTAAGAAATCTGTCTTGATAATCAAACTAGACTTTATTCCACAACAGAACCCAATTATTAAAAAAGTGACACTAATAATGTAGTTTTCAACTGAAAATTATGTAAATAACTTATATTGTATTCGAGTTAAAAAAAACATTACGATGAAATTTTATGTTGATAGTTTATCATGTTACATTAAATATTATACATAACATTTAAAATATCATAATAAATCACTATACATTATAAATAACTCATTAATCAGACATCACAGTCATTTCCTTGTAGTCCGGTAGTTAAAGCACGAAAAAATAGTGAATAAGAAATTTTCTGCCACCTGAAAGGAAATCATTTGAATCGCTTACAAATATAGTCTAATTATTGGAAAAAATATTTTTGTCCAACAAAAGCGTCGACTTCTTAGTATGGTAATAACATATTTCGTTATCATCAGCTGGCAGAGTAGAACGTTTCCTTTAGTTGATGGCATGGACAGTTTTTTCAGTAGAAACAGATTAAAAAAAACTGAATTTATTTGACTGGGAATCAAACCCTTCATCCCTAGACCAACGTTGCTTCTGTGACTAGAACGCTATAAACACCGAGCCAACATTGCTCTAACTAAGAATGTATTTATATTTTAGAACAAACTTTTAGACTTTTTTGGTCAATGATTTTTAAACAATTGATCCAGGACTCTATTAACGCTTATAGTAACTATAGTGATAATTTTAGATGAAATATAAAATTAAACAATTTCAAACATTACAGTTTTGATACACAATAAAAAATAGACCAGACAGTTAAAAATTTTCTATTTTTAGTTATTTAGTTATTAACTCTTAGCTATCGCAATGATAAATTACGTAGTCAGTAAAAGCTATCGTTACGAAAAATGCATTTACGCTTTTATGCATAATTTTATGAAAAAAGTTGTAAAAAAAACTTATACAAAAACTTCTTTATTAAGCTTTACATAAAATTATGCACAAAATCCGCCCCTGTTTATGCAGACACATATGTATAAATCTATGCAAAAAGTGAATTATTATTTGTGAATAAATTTTTTTATGGATTCATTCAGGAATTACAATATGATTTATTCATTTAATTGTTTTAAAAAACATCTTTTGTGAATACTATTAACAATGTCCACAATACCGTTTAAATCAATACCGTTTTCTGTGGTTCCAGTTATACCTTATATGACAGGTGTGAAAAATGGGGTAGAAGTACTTATAAATTAATAAACTTAAGGTTGTTTTGGAGTCATGTTAAAGTAATGATAGTTTAATAAAACTTTTTTAATACAACTATGATGCAATCGTCGAACTTAATTTCAAATTGATCTATTCGCTCAGAGCTGCATAATAATTTTATAAAGAAAGAAAACGCGTGAGTAAAGGGAAAACCCACAAGTACCTCATTCGCACGTGGAGTTTTAAATACTAGTGATTTGTTTCTCGTACCTATATTGGCCAGATGCATGTCATGCAGCGCCTTTCTTGGTGTCAAAATCATGCAACCGCAGGTACCCACATTATACGTCAACAGCATACACCGATACACACTTTTAGTAAAAATCAATTAATTAGGAAAAAATTAGTACATTTATTCATCTGATAATGGATGTTATCATAAAAAAAGGCTTTAGGAATACCACACACTCGATTTATTTTAACTCTGAAACCTTAAAAAAAGGTAAACAGTTGGTTGAAAGTAGTCATGTGTGCGATGTTACAGAATTTCAAAGTGATGGAGTTAGCAATTTGATAAGTATCGTCGTAATAAGGCAGACCTTGGTAACTTCAGCTCACTACAAAATTAACGTGCATGTACGTTTTATTCAGATTATTTTGAAAATTTTCTAAGTTGCAATAAACATAAAAATTACCTTTATTTACTGTTGGATAAACATCGAAATTTATGTAATTTTACTTCATCTGTCTTTGTGCTACTGTTACACTGAAGAACACAGCACTTTCTTACACCCATATTTCATAAACGTTTAAACGATAGAAATCACAATAATCATGTCTTATTTCGCGTATTTATCT